>NW_015662000.1:1545413-1551423 GCF_001515625.1 Sinocyclocheilus rhinocerous | reverse complement strand
TACACTGAAAAAAATGTTTCATTCATCCAATTAAAAAATTTTTTTGGTAATGATTCACATCTATATTTTTTTAACTTGAGCCAATGAAAAATAAATAACTTGCCCGTAGGGCAAAAATAAATAAATAATAAATAAAAAATTGAAAAACAAATAACTTGCCCTTAGGGCAAGTTATTTACAGTGGGTACGGAAAGTATTCAGACCCCCTTACATTTTTCACTCTTTGTTATATTGCAGCCATTTGTTAAAATCATTTAAGTTAATTTTTTTTCCTCATTAATGTACACACAGCACCCCATATTGACAGAAAAACACAGAATTGTTGACATTTTTGCAGATTTATTAAAAAAGAAAAACTGAAATATCACATGGTCCTAAGTATTCAGACCCTTTGCTGTGACACTCATATATTTAACTCAGGTGCTGTCCATTTGTTCTGATCATCCTTGAGATGGTTCTACACCTTCGTTTGAGTCCAGCTGTGTTTGATTATACTGATTGGACTTGATTAGGAAAGCCACACACCTGTCTATATAAGACCTTACAGCTCACAGTGCATGTCAGAGCAAATGAGAATCATGAGGTCAAAGGAACTGCCTGAAGAGCTCAGAGACAGAATTGTGGCAAGGCACAGATCTGGCCAAGGTTACAAAAAAATTTCTGCTGCACTTAAGGTTCCTAAGAGCACAGTGGCCTCCATAATCCTTAAATGGAAGACGTTTGGGACGGCCAGAACCCTTCCTAGAGCTGGCCGTCCGGCCAAACTGAGCTATTGGGGGAGAAGAGCCTTGGTGAGAGAGGTAAAGAAGAACCCAAAGATCACTGTGGCTGAGCTCCAGAGATGCAGTCGGGAGATGGGAGAAAGTTGTAGAAAGTCAACCATCACTGCAGCCCTCCACCAGTCGGGGCTTTATGGCAGAGTGGCCCGACGGAAGCCTCTCCTCAGTGCAAGACACATGAAAGCCCGCATGGAGTTTGCTAAAAAACATCTGAAGGACTCCAAGATGGTGAGAAATAAGATTCTCTGGTCTGATGAGACCAAGATAGAACTTTTTGGCCTTAATTCTAAGTGGTATGTGTGGAGAAAACCAGGCACCTGTCCAATACAGTCCCAACAGTGAAGCATGGTGGTGGCAGCATCATGCTGTGGGGGTGTTTTTCAGCTGCAGGGACAGGACGACTGGTTGCAATCGAGGGAAAGATGAATGCGGCCAAGTACAGGGATATCCTGGGCGAAAACCTTCTCCAGAGTGCTCAGGACCTCAGACTGGGCCGAAGGTTTACCTTTCAACAAGACAATGACCCTAAGCACACAGCTAAAATAACGAAGGAGTGGCTTCTCAACAACTCTGTGACTGTTCTTGAATGGCCCGGCCAGAGCCCTGACTTAAACCCAATTGAGCATCTCTGGAGAGACCTAAAAATGGCTGTCCACCAACGTTTACCATCCCACCTGACAGAACTGGAGAGGATCTGCAAGGAGGAATGGCAGAGGATCCCCAATTCCAGGTGTGAAAAACTTGTTGCATCAAAAAGACTCATGGCTGTATTAGATCAAATGGGTGCTTCTACTAAATACTGAGCATTTTTCAGTTTTTCTTTTTTAATAAATTTGCAAAAATGTCAACAATTCTGTGTTTTTCTGTCAATATGGGGTGCTGTGTGTACATTAATGAGGAAAAAAAATTAACTTAAATGATTTTAGCAAATGGCTGCAATATAACAAAGAGTGAAAAATTTAAGGGGGTCTGAATACTTTCCGTACCCACTGTATAATCTTCATTTAAGTTTTTTTTTTTTTTTTCATCTAATATTTTAAATTACCAAAAAAAACATTTTAATAGTTATAGTTTTAAAGCAGAATGCAGAATAAACAACAATTGTGTGAAATAAATTGATTAATTGATTAATTGATTATTTTATTTTTTCATTCTATTTTTATTTATTTTATTTCATTCTATTTTATTTTTATTCCTAATTATTTATCAAGAAAAAAGCGTGGAAATAAAAATAATACAATTTTAAGTAATAATACAATTCTGTTTAATTCTACTATATAAATAGTATATTAATAATAACATGTAAAATGTAATATATTAATAAAAATAAAAGCTTAAAACT
Organism: Sinocyclocheilus rhinocerous; assembly: GCF_001515625.1. Lineage (NCBI taxonomy): Eukaryota > Metazoa > Chordata > Actinopteri > Cypriniformes > Cyprinidae > Sinocyclocheilus > Sinocyclocheilus rhinocerous. The sequence continues at coordinate 1,549,302 of NW_015662000.1, read as the reverse complement.
CCTTATGCTAGGTCACATCATTTAAATGATTGAGTAAAAATGGTTATATTAAAGGATTCATGAAGATTTTATCTCTAAGTTATAGTCAGTTATACAGTCTAAATGAAGTGTGTTTTCCTGCAGAGAGATGCTTTGGACGCTGACGTACATGTGGATACTCAGGACCAGGGAATGTATCGCTACCTGACCTCAGAACAGCTGTTTAAACTGCTCGACTGTCTTCTGGAGTCCCATCGCTTTGCTAAGGCCTTTAACTCCAATAACGAACAGAGAACCGCGCTGTGGAAGGCTGGTCAGTACTCACGATCATTTCTTTGTTGTTAGAAACTTGAGATGCAGTAAATATATCCATTGTTAGGAGTTTATTTCTCCACATCTACCAAAGCCACCACATAGCTTGCAGGTCACGTCGTATCAAGTCCTCCGTTATCAGATAGAGCCACCTGTGTGGCCTAATGGAAAGTCTTTGTCACGTCTGGCTTGATTTCTTCTCCCGTCCCACATTAAAAGAGCTCACTGTGTCTCCGTGTGTGTGATCAGGTTTCAAAGGGAAGTCGAAGCCCAATCTGCTGAAACAGGAGACCAGCAGCCTGGCGTGTGGCCTGCGCATCCTCTTCCGCATGTACATGGACCAGAGCAGGCAGGACGCCTGGGAGGAGGTGCAGAAGAGACTGCTCAAGTAAGACATCACTGTCACATTCGTGACTGGAACCGCTGTGCTGTCAGACCCTGCGGCCATGCAAACATTATTCAGCTAATTACATACTCATAGCTGTTGCTGTCTTCAGTACACTTCATATCTTTTACATTTAGCTTAGAGACATTTTTGATATTTTTATAATATGCTGCCACTATAACAGAAATCAAATATTATCTTAAAGATCCTGGGAAATCAAAATAGAGGAGTTTTAGGCTTTTATTACCTTAGTTTAGGGTAAAACCTTTTTTTTTTTTTTTTTTAAAGAAATTAATACTTTTATTCAGCAAGGATGCATTAAATTGATCAGAAGTGACAGTAAAGATATTTATAATTTACACAAAATATTTATATTTTAATTAAATTATTTTCTTTTGAACTTTCTATTCATCGAAGAGTCCTGAAAACTCTGTAAACTCACAATTCTGTGGAAAAAGTCAGAATTTACTTTTTTTTTCTCAGAACTGCAAGTTTATATCTCGCAACCCTGACTTTATAACATGCAATTGCGAGTTAAGTCGGAATTGTGAGATTTAAACTCGCAGTTCTGAGAAAATATCAGTCTTTCCCCCCCCCTTAGAATTGGAATTTATAACCCGCAATTGCGAGTTTATATCTCACAATTCTTAGAAAAAAGTCAGAATTGCGAGATACAAGCTTTGAGTTTATATCTCACAATTCTGACTTTATAATTCGCAATTAGGAGTTTTATATCACGCAATTCTGAGAAAAAACGTCAGAATTGAGTTTATATCTCGCAATTCTGACTTTCTCACAATTGCGAGTTATAAAGTCAGGATTGCAGGATAAAAAGTCGCAATTGCGAGAAAAAATTCAGAATTGTGAGATAAAAAGTTTTATTCTTTACTCAGTGGCAGAAACGGGATTCTATAGTTTTATTTCTATAGTATACATTTTAAATTATATTAAAATAGAAAAGTTACAATTACTTTAAATTGTAATAATATTTTTTTTAAAATACAGCTTTCAAATAAATATATTTACATGAAATACACACACAATAAAAAATCTAAAAAAAATTTTTTTTTTTTTTTTTAAAAGTACTTTCTATTCTGGATAAATAGACCAAAAATATTGATGACACATTCTGCACTTGCTTGTATATTCAAATTATATCCAAATATACTACATCCAAAATATATCCAAACACATGCCACCAACTAGTAATGGCAAGTAGCAAATGCGTCTTCATGGCTGTAGCATAAATTTAAGTATTTTGGATATTTTATAAAAAGGGAGGGATATAATATGTTCTACCTAAGTTTCTGTCTTTAAGCATCTTGGTATGTGTTTGTTAATAATAAAACACTTTCACACACACACTTGTGTGTCCCACGACAACATGAAATGGCATTCGCTATTTTACTACCATCATGTGACAAGTTTCCGGGTAAAACAGGATAGACAACAAGGAACAAGACTGTTCCAATATAATAATTAGGATTCTGTTCAAAATAATGCCCAGTAGGATCCTAATAGATAAACTCACAGGATGTTTTGCAGTTAGAGTCAAATAAAGACTTCAACTGTAGTAATGTTTAGAATCTAAAAACACTTAGACTTCAGAAGAGCAGCGCATTAAAAGCCATGTTGGTTCCTCATTCCAATTTGTTCATTTTTATGCTGGACAAAGGTCACATCCTGAAGGGGGAGTGTGGGTTTGCTTTATTGAATTGCGATTGGTGCTCTGGCGTGGATCCAACAGAGAAAGAGAGTTTCATGCACCATTAGGGCATCGTTTTGTTAGATTAGTTGAGTAACAAACATTAGCGCTAACAAATTAAGCTTTAAAACGAGACACGGACTACACTGAGCACTAATTTCACTCTATCCCGGAGTCTCAGACCTGTGCGCTTCCATTTAGCATTTAGCACACGTGTCCCCGACTCTCAGACTTCACTGCTAATAGCGTGCAATCATGAGAAAGAGGCCAGGTCAGACTCTGACTTCCTTGTCTGCAGGAAGACTGTCAGAGACACTAGTCATTGGCTGTGTTCAGTCCTGCAGACCTGCTTAACCAGGCTAAAGGGGATTTCGGTGAGATTAGGTCATGATGAGTGAAGGAAGTCGCAGGGCAGATGGGGGTTATATAAAACATATGAGGGGAGGAGCCTATCAGAGGTCACTAAGGCTGTATTCAAGATGTTTGTGGAATATTGAAATCCTCTGTGCTAAAACGCAGTCTCTTTTTCTGTTTGTTAGCGTGTGCAGTGACGCTGTGGCTTACTTCCTGACCCTGACATCTGAGAGCCACCGCGAGGCCTGGACTAACCTGCTGCTGCTCTTCCTTACCAAAGTGCTCAAGATCAGTGATGACAGGGTGAGTGTCTGATTCACTGCTGATACGTTAGTGAAGCTGCACAGAATTGTTCAGTCCAGCATTTCCCAACTGAGGCTTTGCAATCCCCTAGTGGTTAATGATGGAACTGCAAGACCGTTCATGAGTTTATATGAAACTATTTTTTAAAACGAATGTAAATGATTAAAAAACCCCCCCAAAAAAGTTATTTACTCTTTTTTTTAAATAAAATTATTTGTATAGTTAATGTATAGTTCAAGTCCTGACGTCTGATAATGATGACCAATTGAGCATTCAAGTCTTGTAACTGTACCTAATAGCTTTTAAAGGGATAGTTCACCCAAAAATGAAAATTCTGTCATTAATTAATGACAGAAATTTTATTTTTAGTTGAACTATCCATTTAAGTGAAAATTGGTTAAGTTTTTGTAAAATATTTGATAAAATATATATATTTACTTATTTTTATTATTTAGTAAATATTAGTGCTGTCAAACGATTAATCACATCCAAAATACGTTTTTGTTTACATAATATATGTGTGTGTGTGTGTACTGTGTATATTTATTATGTCTATATAAATACACACACATGCATGTATATATTTAAGAAAAATATGTTATGTTTATATATGAAATATATTTCTGTAATATAAATATATACATGTAAATATTTTCAAGTACACACACATTATGTAAACAAAAACTTATTTTGGAGGCGATTAATCGTGATTAATTTTTTGACAGCACTAGTAAATATGTTAAAATATTTTACAATTATTAATACATTTCGTTTTATATATTATTTACACTATTGTTCATATGTTTGGGGTTGGTAATTCTTTTCTGGGGGGGGGGGGGTTTAATAAAAAT
>NW_015662000.1:1519366-1545253 GCF_001515625.1 Sinocyclocheilus rhinocerous | reverse complement strand
GGGGTTTAATAGAAATTTTGAAATTTGTAATCATTGTTTTTTTCCAGAAAATATTAAGCAGCACAACTATTTTCAATGCATAATTAATAAAGAATGGTATGAAATTAATCAGAATATTAGAATGATTTCTGAAGGATCATGTGACACTGAAGACTGAAGTAATGATGCCGAAAATTCAGCTTTGCCATCACAGGAATAAAATTACATTTTAAAATATATTCAAATAGTTATTTTTTCCTAATATTACTATTTTTACTGTATTTTTAATCAAATGCAGCCTGAGCAAGCATTAGGGATTTTTTTCCAAAAACATTAAACATTAACTTACCAACCCCAAACCTTCGATGGTAAATAAATGTACTTACTTTTATTATTTAGTAAATGTGATGTAGTCCACATCACAGCAGCTTGATCGGAAAAGTGTTTTAATTCCAAAACAAGCTAATTGATATGAATGATCAATGCTCAGTCATTTTTAATCTTTCTCAATTAGAGCCCTAATGCATTACAGAGTCACACACAGAGACAACACCGCAGTTTTGTGATAATGTAAACGATTATGAGAGCCCACCTGGTGCTAATCAGCACAGGTTTAATACGATTCCACCGTGGCGTGCGGTGAGAAAATGTAAAGGAATTAAAACACACGTGTCTGCTTTGCAGTTCAAGGCCCATGCGTCCCGATACTACCCTCTGCTTTGTGAGATCATGCAGTTTGACCTGATCCCGGAGCTGAGGGCCGTCCTGCGCAAGTTCTTCCTGCGCATCGGATTGGTGTTCCAGATCACCCAGACTTTGGAAGCAGATCAGCCTTCAGGCGTCCAAACTCCCAACGACGCCTAGAAGAAGCTACAGCAGTGCCTGCTCCTACTACAGTCTCCGCTTTTCATCTGCAGGACGTGAGCATCTGATCTCCTGCAACCGATGAGGAACGAGGAGATGGAAAAGATGGACTGCGTCAGATATGATGGTACTAATATCAACCCCCCGCCTGCCCTTTGAGGGTCTGCTCTGGACAAACAGCCAATCCCAGATCAGGCACTACGTCCCACCCACTGGACAAATGTCCAGGCCTTGTACAATAGGTTCAAATTATCTAGAACATCATGAGGATGCTGAATATCGCTACTACTATACAAATGCTTGACCTTTTGAGATCTTCAAAAGGTCCAGATATATTTCAAAACAGTGTCTTGGCATTATATTAAAAGCTGTTTGAAGAGTGACAGAAGGGTTGCATATCAAGCAATGTGATGTTTCTCAAGCGATTCAGATTTTTGTTTCATTTTGTTGCGTTTGCACCGCTAATGGCTAACTCCGAAGAAACTAGTTGTACAGAATTCCAGCTTTGTAATATAATCTCACAACACTAGATTTAGTTTCCTGTATCTTTTCGTTTGTTTCTCGGAAATTTGCTGCACTTGTTTTCTTGATCAAAATGCACTGGAGATTTTTACTTTTGTGATAAATTATTGAACTATGCCATCTTTCCCTCCATAACTGTCCAGCTAGAGATTTCTAATACGATATAAAGTGATTAGTTCGATTTACTCCATTTTATATATGCTGACACTTTTTTAATTAAACACTGAGGGCAACTAAGATCCTTCAAAAGGAAAAAAAACTTGAAAATTGAGGGCGAGTTAAATGTGAGCTGCATCTGAATCACTGGTTTGTATCCCTGTTTGGAGTTAGGCTTCACTCTACATGTACAAATTTAAACAAACAAAAACAAAAAGTTAATATATTTAAAATCTTCTCTTTGGTTTTTGGGGGTGGGTTGTATTGTATAGAAATTAATGATAGCTGCGCTTTAAAAACTGTTGATGGAATAAGGATGTGAAGCATTCCTGGCTAGTGAGGGTGACCGTAATGGTACAGCCCTGTAAAGTTTTCTATATGGAATAAAATGATCTGTACAACTCTATATGACACTGGTCATTATCACCACACATTCTAATCAGGTCATAGGTCAATAAAGTTTTGGAACTTGGTGCATTTGCTCTGATGAATTTTGAATTATGAAAGAGAAGCTGGGGGGGGGAAGCTGTTTTCAACGTTGAAAAGAATATGAAGATTTGAAAATTCAGCTTTGCCATTACAGGAATAAATTACATTTAAAATATATATTACAACAGAAAAAAAATATTTCACACTATTAAGGTTTTTACTGTATTTTAATCAAATAAATGCAGCCTTGGTGAGCATATAAGACTACTATTGTTAAAAACAAATTACTTAACGGTAGTGTCAAAACTATATTTAAAATAAAAAATATAATAAAAATGATTGAGACACCATTTGAACAATTTCATTTACGGTTTGAATTTCGTAAAAACAGTCTCGGTTTTTATATGGTCAATTTTGAACCAATTAAATTGTGACTTTTTCCTTCTAATCCCATTTCTCCACAAACTGAGCCATTAAAAAAACGATGGAACGCGAACGCACACGTCACATATAGATGAAATGCAAAGTGTTCAAAAATTCTTAAATATTTATTAAAGAGTCAATACACATTACATTGGCTTATTTTTTCCGACTGTAAGCTTATGCTTGCATAAGCTTATATTCCTACTTACAATTCATGTGTTGTAAAACAATCATTAAAAATGAAAAACGAATCACATATTACAACATTGGAAGTCTATATCTCTCACCTGAGAATTCATGCAGTTTACACATTCATACAAAGTCACAGTATGAAGCATCAAAGTGATTTTCCCAGACTGCACTCTCTGACTGGAGGGAACAGTCTCTTAATGCTACAAGAAGTGTTCCAGAACTTTCTAAGTGCAGTATTTCATTCACAACAATCAAAAGTCTGACAGAAACAAAAGAAACTGGACTAATGAATTGTTAATGTTCATCTTTGGCCTCAAGTATACAACTTGTTCCTTACAAAATAGCTAAATAGTGTAACTGGCATAAGAATTCATAATTCATGCGTCTTGAATGAGATTTAACCATGGTAAGTGGATGGCCCTTCCCAATCCTGGCCTACGTGGTTTTGGCTGGATGGCCTGCGACCGCTCATGAATCTCTTCAGCGTTTCAGAGGAACTAGGACGTAACCAGGTTTCTGTCGCAATGGTGTCAATGGAAACGCGCCGATCGGTTGAAGGAGGAGTCTGTGGCCATAGCTCCTCCCCTTCCTCTGCTGACACTTGCCCTAGATAGCACAAGATACATATCTCAGTGCTTCTAATTACATTTATGGCTTTGTGTTCAGCAAGCTAACAGCTTAACATAGCGCTAACGGATTAAGAAAAGCTTTTGAGTAGCTAAAACAAGATATCAAAATTTAAGTTTTTCATCTTTGTGTAGTTTGGATTCTAGATATATCCACCCCTAAAAGTCACGCAAAGCAACAAACTGTGGTTGGTCGTGTTAAGCCCAAAGTATTCTTCATTTTGCGCACAGTGTGCATGCCGTAAATAAAAATGGCGTACATTTTTATGTCTCATAACTTGTGGAGAGAAATAGCGCAGACACTGGACAAAGTTGAATCTTTCTAGTGCACGTCAGGGTTTTTCCCAAAACAAATTTATGTCCCGCCAAAGCCTTATTTGATCAGTTAATGTAAATAATGAGTGATGTAAATGACTGCTGCACTTGTGATAGCGCGCATGTTAACTGAGGGAGAGAAAGAGTAGAGAGCCCCTCCTTGTGCACTTTCTCTAACCGTCTTACCCTCCCTCAAAATCAACTGACATGACGGTAAAAGGTCGGAAGATTTCGGAGTGCATTCGGAGATTCTTTTTTAAAAACTTGAATTACTGGTGGTGTGAATTGTGCTTAAAAAAAAATTTTTTTTTAAAATCGTCGTCTTATCTTCTCTGACAAGTGTTTCACACATGCAACTAACATAACTTTTAATAAAAAAAAAAATCCTATGCAGTGATGAAGTGTTTGCGATGTCTAACAACCGGGATTAGCACACGCCTGCTAATGTCCGATTCATGACATAACGACTCATTTGAACCGGTTCATTTTAATGAATGGTTAAAACAACTGTTCTGTCCAACCCTAAGAAGAGATGATGCCAACCCCTCACAAGACCTCAGATGATGGCAACCCTCAAACAACATACAAAGCTACCAAATTTTACTCGAAGTTTAATCGCAACATATAATCATTGCAGTTAATTGTGTTCACCGTCTGTTTGATTACGCCATTAACTGCATGAATTTTACTGTACATTTCTGCCATATGGACCGTCACCACTGATAAGCTACTACTAAATATAATGTAGAAACTTTAAAATAGAAACTTAAATTTTCTGTAAAGCTGCTTTGCAACGATTTGTATCGTGAAGACCGCTATACAAATAAACTTGAATTGAATATTAGTTCAAATAAACCACAAAGACTTTTTTTTGACGCAGAAAAAAAGCCTGCGTGTGTTTGGTCACTCAATCAAATGGAGTAAACTTTGAAAGGCTATGCATTTTTGCTGTATGCATATGCTAAATTTCCCCAATATACTTCAAGCGAAATTGAAGAATGAACTGATGTGACCTCATTTTGAACAAACATTTCGATCAGCCTACTAAATTCTACTGGAGTCTGTTGCGGGAGTTCAAAAGGGTTTGTCAAAGACTGGTAAACACATTCACACTAACATTCATCAATTGTATTACTGTATTCATTAGATGATTTTATGATACCTTGTATACATTTTGCTATGGCTGATAACCATAAGTACATCTCAAATAACAACCTAGTTATTTTTTGACGTTGTTTTCCCAATTTGCATTCTTTGTAATCTAAAAAAAAAAAAACTGTACCTGATAGTCAAAAGACATAGCAGTTTTTTGTTATGTCGTTTTTTTTCTTTCTTTCTTGTGAGTATCTTTAAATGCTTATATTTTCCTAACTCTCACCGGATAGTGTATTTTAAGGAAAATGTTTTTTTATATTGTCACACATTGCAAACAAGAACTCTGCCAGGTGTATATCAAGGCCTTAAGTGTCCCTGTCAAAACTAAAGTACACCTAAGGTATTACATGTTGGCATCTTCCTGACAAAGTGCGCCAGATTAAGCTGCAGTGTTGACCAGACTTCATGCCAGTAGTCAAATGTAGTCTGGCTGGGCAAGACTAACCAACCCAAGGTGATTTTCCTTTCAGATTCAGAGCTCCTGACCTGATCTCCAATCATGTTCTCTCATGTTGTTCAGCGATGTCATCTTGTTCTTTGTGCGCTCTCTCAGCCGCTCTATTTCTGTGCTGGTAATCGAGTGCAGAGACTGGCTGTCAGGACTGCGGTCAGGTCGAGCGTACCTGTTTACCACATCCTACCAACAAAACAAAAGTACAGTTATTCAGTCTTTATCGATGCATTCAATTAAAAAAACATTCTACTGTAACTCTGTTATAAATCCCAACCCAATGGCATCTAAATAGTAAGCAGGCTTTAAAGGGATAGTTCACCCAAAAATGAAAATTCTGTCATTAATTACTCACCCTCATGTCGTTCCAAACCTGTAAGACCTTCATTCATCTTCAGAACACAAATTAAGATATTTTTGATGAAATCTGAGAGCTTTCTGACCTCCCATAGACAGCAAGGGTACTACACGCATGTAGAACACACATGCGCTGCGCCTTGTTTACATTCAGAGGAAAGCGCGCTCATGCGTCGTGGCACTCTCCAAAATGGTGCCTGAGGGTGACGCGGAGGAGAAGAATTGTTGAATAAAGTCAATAAAATAAAAAGTGAATAAAAGTTGTTTTTGTTTTCTTAGCGCACAAAAAGTATTCTCATAGCTTCATAAAATTAAGGTTGAACCACAGATGTTACATGGACTATTTTAATGATGTCTTTACTACTTTTCTGGGCCTTGATCGTGGTAGTACCCTTGCTGTCTATGGAAGGTCAGAGAGCTCTCGGATTTCATCAAAAATATCTTAATTTGTGTTCCGAAGATGAAAAAAGGTCTTATGGGTTTGGAACGACTTGAGGGTGAGTAATTAATGACAGAATTTTCATTTTTGGGTGAACTATCCCTTTAAAGATACCTCGTTTAACCGAATTCTAAGGCAGGATGCACATATTAAGTTGAAGTTTACATCTTCCGAACATTCATTCACATATTTGCGCTACGCCAGCATCTTCACACACAGACGAAACTTACTAGAGAAGTGTGATGTGTGACATAAATATATCTGTAAATAAATACTATTTAAATTCACGCCTCGTACACTTTAATGACCTTTGAATGGAATATATACGCTCCCTTCGAACTGAAATCATGGCGAAATATCCTTTGATGTACACTTCGCAGGGCACTTACATTCGAATTGAACAAACGTCTGAAGCGATAAGAGATACACACAAAATGTGCAGAGCGGGGGGGCGTGAGGACTGGAATTGAGAACCGCTGCCAAAATGCATTCCAACAATGGGAGTTGCTGCCTATGTAGAGCGTTCCAAATCAGTCAATTATGAGGTCTGACAGTTGCATTCACATCTCATGTCTTTTGCAGAATCTTGCACGACATTGCATTCTAAAAGTGTGGCGCTCAAGTTTAAAAGTTCAACTTTTAAAAAGCATGATTCTATATGTTGCATTTTTTTTCCATTCTACTGAACCTTGGAAGTCGGCTGCCCATGTAAGAAGAAGCAAGGCAGCTAGGTTTCGGAACAGATCTAAAGACATTGCCTTTGTCAAGTGAGGTTGTAGTTGTGTGTAACTGGGAACTCTTACTTCAGACATGTCTGCCTTCCTGACTGCCGGTCTCGCTCTTTGGTCACGCCGGGATCGTAGAAGGAATGAATCGTCACTGGGGTCTGTGTAGAAACAACTGATTGGTTATTTACAGCCGACACATGTTCAGCAACAGCAGGCTCTGCAGTCCTTCCTCTCTCTCTCTCTCTCTCTCTCTCTCTCGATTCTCTCTAGCTCCAACATGCACGAGTCAAGCAATCAAAGCTTGGTAATTGAAACTGAGCAAATGAAATGGCATTTAATGGATGAGACTGAGACTGTGTTGGGAACTCATTTACAAGGTGACTGTCGATCTCTCTGGGGTGCCGCTGAGGACAGGCATTATCCTCACCCCAGAGTCAATCTCTCTTCTGTCTGGTATTCATAGCTGTCACACTAGCTGTCACTCGTCCCTGGTGGCAGTGACAGCAGCTGTCTGACGGCGGTGTCACGCATTGTCTGCTGCTCATACTGTCACATACACACCACTATACTTGTAAAAACATCCCATAGACATCTATTGTTTCTAAATGATGTTAATCGATAAGCCCCAAACTCTTAATGCTACACCTTAAGTGTATTTTAACTTAGATATCACATTATATTAATAAAGCGAAAATGTTCAAAATGAACATGAACTACAGAACTAAATATCACAATAACATTTTTAGGTTTACAATAGGTTTTTGCAGGAGATCTTGCATTGATCTTTAATGATACAAGGACTGTGTTGTGGACAAGCATTGTAACTTGTGTGTGGCAAGATTCCACATCATTTTTGAAGAATGTCGGTAATCACCGAGATATTTTGAAGAATGTCGGTAATCAAACAATTGATGGTAGCCATTGACTTCCATTGCATGCTTTAAAGGGGTCATATGATGCTGCTAAAAAGAACAGTATTTTGTGTATTTGGTGTAATGAAATGTGTTTATGCGGTTTAAGGTTAAAAAAACACATTATTTTCCACATATATCTCTTTGGATTTGAGACTTTAGTCTTTGCAACTTTACAGATCTTCTTTATGCACCAAGAGCTTGCTTGTAACACTCCAAAGAGAAAGGAAAAATTGAAATCGCATCATATGACCCCTTTAAGTCAATAGCTGTTTTGGGAGTCAATTAAGCGTTTTGTTATACTTAAAAAGGCCAAAGTCCCCCCCAAAAAACCTTTCGAAATTCATGTGGAATCTCGCCACACACGTTGAGTTATAATAACGCTTTTCCAAAAATGAAAATTTAAATAATTTACTCACTCTCATGTCATACCAAATCTGTATGACTATATGATACATTTCTCAAAAATTACTCACGTTCAACAAAAGAAAATGTCATACAGGTTTGGAACGACATGAGGGCGAGTAAATGCTGACAGAATTTTCATTTTGTGTGAACTATCCCTTTAAGTATGTATACTGGTGGGTGTAATCTAAATGTTGTCTAAACTTTGCACATGAAAAAGTATTTGTGACACATTTGTGAGTAAAACACTTCCCTCCATTTTTCATTTTAGGGGAACTTACTAATAAAGGCGCTCTCTGAGTCTAACAGCAAGTGTCTGCCTGGACCCTCTGCAGAATTCAGCCTCTGGGGGGATAAACACATCAATAAACACGCCAAGTCAATAACCAAAACCAGCACTAACAGAGTGCAGATACCCTTTAAGGGCTCAGAAAAATGGGTCACGGAAAAACAGTCAAGATTTTTTTGGTGGTGCACACGCAACTCACTTGCTCATGATGCCGCTGCCCTGAAGACACCATGTCAAAGTAACCTGCCCAGGAAATACAGGTACTGTATGAGTCTGCAGTTTTTAAATGTAATTTTCAGCAATTATATATTTTATTTATATAGTACCATTTAAAAGTTTTTTTTAATGATTTTGAAAGTCTCTTAAGGCCCATTCAGCCCAAGAACCACAAATATAAAGATAACTATAACGGTAACTATATTAGCATCCACATCAACAAATGATATTGTTCTGTTTATTCTAAGTGCACACGGCAGATAAATTGTCTGCAGCTTTAAAGGGGTCATATGATGCGATTTCATGTTTTCCTTTGTCTTTGGAGCGTTACAAGCTGTTCGTGCATATATAAGAACCATAAAGTGCGCAACACGTTCGTCCTACGTCATTCGCCCCAGAACAGTCAACAGAAGTGAGGAAAAAAGTATTTATAACATTTTAAATATGAATATTTTTATTACAAAAACGCATCGATTTGCTGCAGGAGGCCTTTATTCACCCCCCGGAGCCATGTGAGGCACGTTTTATTATGGATGCGCAAGCTTTATTTGACTACTTTTGGACTGTTGAACAAAAACACTCGCCTACTCCCATTCTAAAGCTTGGAATTTTTAATATAACTCCGACTGGATTTGTCTGAAAGAAGAAAGTCATATACACCTAGGATGCTTTGAGGGTGAGTAAAACATGGGCTAATTTTCATTTTTTGGGTGAACTAACCCTTTAAGACGCATCCACACTAGTGCTGGGCGGTATGACCAAAAATTTATATCACGGTATTTTTCAAAATGATACCGGTTTCACGGTACATGACGGTATTTTTTTTTTCATGCATGACCGGGTGTTAACCATATTTTCTACTGATTGAGAGAGGAAATACTGCAGTATATTGACTTAGAATGCCCTATTTTACTGTCATGATGAGTGAATATTGTCAAAAAATACCACACTAAATAGTGACTAAACACGACCCCTTTTAATACATGTTAACCAGGAGTCACTCATTTATAATCGATGTGATATTAACAGACGAACTACGCTCATATTTATAATTCCCAACAATCAGTAAGCGACAGGTGCTAGGAAACGCTGTTTTTTTACTCATTTATTGACGAGTCGGCTGCGGTGCGTCCAACTGAATGCGCTGCTTCTCTGCCGCTCACTGCACAGAACAGACGCCGAGAGAGGTGACTCTTCTCCGGGAAAGTCAGACCTCGCGTTCGCGGGACAGCACTGGCGAAATCTTCCAACTGAACCATAGCTAAGGTTTATCCAAAAAAGTCGCTAGGTTTGTCAGTATGAATATTCTATGGAAAAAAGCCGCTAAAAGGGTCTGAAAGTTGCTAAATCTAGTGCTGAAGTCGCACTTGTGAGACGCGGGAGCTGATGGCAGGGGGCGGTGGATATTTGTGGTGGTCAATGTGGATATTGTGGATGAGTTCTTCTGTGTCATCACGTTCTATTAGTTCTACAGCTTCAGTTTCAGAACTTTCACACTTAGTAACACATACAGCCGTTCCCTCACCACAGTGCAACAGTGAAAAGGGACCCCTTTCAAACAGTGTCGCGTTCCGAACGTTATTTAAGCGACATACACCGGTATTGCGGTATTTAAAAAATTAATATCATAACAAAAATAAACACCGGTATTCGGTATGAACCGGTATACCGCCCATCACTAATCCACACCTTCCTAAAAAGCCTCATTAAAACACGCCCTCACAAATCTACGTCACTGTGTGGGAAGATTTGCATAACACCGCCCAAATATATACGCAAAGAAAGAAGGTGTAACTTTTATTCTTGCTGTAGTATTGTTGCTGCCGCCATGGAAGCTGTTATTCCAAATATGATAAGGGGCGTAACATTTCAGTCACATGCTTGAGGTATTCGGCCAATCACAATGCACTGGATAGCTGGCCAATCAGAGCACACTGTGGTTTTCAGAACAATGAGCTTTGTAAAAATCAATGTGTTTCAGAAAGGCAGGGCAGAAATGTACTGTATGTGGAAAATAATGTTTTTTGAACCTTAAACCGCGTAACCACACTGCATTACACCAAATACACAAAATAATGTGTTTTTTAACAATGTCATATGACCCCTTTAAAATGCTCAAGCTTTTTAAAGCAGAATGGTTTCTGATTGGATGTCAATGTTTTGATCAGCTGGAAAAAACAACAACAATATTGTTTCTCTTTGACATTATCATTATAGTTGTGGTTTATATAACTATTTTTTTAAAACTTTACTGTTATCATTATAATTGTCTTTCTTGGTGTGAATTGGCCTTTATGCTCCCAAACGTGTCATTTATTTGATCAAAAATACAGTAACAGTAATATTGTGAACTATTATTACAATTTAAAATATCTGTTTTATATTTTAGTATTTTAAAATGTGATGGCAAAGCTGAATTTTCAGCAGTCTTTACTCCAGTCTTCAGTGTCACATGATCCTTCAGAAATCATTCTAATATGCTGATTTAGTGAAGAAACATTTCTTCTTTTTAATATTGATGTTGAAAACAGTTGTGCTGCTTAATATTTTTGTGGAAATTGTGATGCACCTTTTTAGGATTCTGATTTTATGCATCCTTGCTGAAAAAAAAAAAAAGTTAAAAAAACATACAAACCAAAACCAAAATGTACTATGATATACAAAAATGTCAAAAAACGTTCATCCTCAATAACAGACTGACCAGCAGCTCTGCCCCTCCTCAGACTGTTGATGGTTCGTTGCTGTTGTCGTAACAGAGCCTGTTGCTGGATATCTAGACTGTGATTATCACTGGGAGAGTCAAGATACGCCTGCCGCACCTCCTCACGAGATGCACCATCTGATAACACAAACACACACAGAGATAAGAGTCATCCTCTCCTCCAGGACTACAGCCTCACTGACAGATAATGCAGGGACGTTGAATACAGCTATTGAGCGGCACACTAACAAACATTATCCATTCACAGAAAACACTGACTCGTATAGCAAATAAGTCTTGTGCATCACGCATGGCAGGAGAAAAGCAGCTCTGCCACAGCCAAAGCAGTTGGCACAGCGATGTAGAGAGAGAATCAGAGCTAAAATAAAGAGCATGACAAAGCAAGGGCATGGAGCCAAGTGCTGAGTCACGGTTCACAGATATGCTACTCATTTCTCTCCTGCAGGGGGGTTTGATGACTGATACGACCGTTCACCCCATGAGGTGGGCAGATGGAGAGGAAGAGCTGTTGAATCCATCTTTTGAGCAGAGAATAAGGTTAAAAGTTTTCATGAGTGACATGAAACTGATATTGCTCTAAGAAAACACATTAACATTTGATACTATATTAGCATCAAAATAATCCTAGTTTCATTCAACCATATCCAGGTTTTTGCACTATGGATGCAAGCGTAATTGACACAGACTGTGTTATTTTAGTATTATTTATATACTATTACAGTATTTATTCCCATTTTGAATCAGCTTTTATTTTTGAATTAGCTTTTATATTTTTTGTTTTCACTTTAGTTTTAGTTTAGTAATTTTACTATGCGTTTATCATTTCTTCAGATTTCTATGCATCTTTATTTTATATCTATTTCAGTTTTGCCTATTTTGTTCTTCAACTTTACATTTTTATCATGCAAGTATTTTTATTTTTAATTTTGTTTCTATTTATTTATATATTCTATTTTCAGCTTCTTTTCATTTAATGTAATCAATTATTTGTAGTTAACAGTAATAACCTCGATTACAAATAGCAACTTTTTTATTAACTTACTCTATCCACCCATCCATTCAGCACTAGTTTTAGAGTTGACTCTAAAACTAGAAATCCTTTTATGGCAAGTCAGTCCACTCGTTGGCCATCTTGGCATGCAGTATTTCGCTGAACTCATTTAGCCAGTGTGGTAATGTGTGACTTTAATAGGTATCTGAAGAGCATATGGTAGTTTTTTGATGTTACACTGAAGCTAACAAAGGATCAGAGCGTAAGTAACAGGAAATGAGTGAGGCTATTGGTGGATATATGAAGGTAATAAAGGCAGGTGAATGGGATTCTGGGAGCCATCATGGTTGTGTGAAATTACAGACCCGTTGAAGAGTTCTGGAGAGGTTTTTCAAGCAAAAGACAGGAAATTCTGTGTCACATTTACCTCTGTACTTCGGACGGTTAAACTCCTGCAGGTTCTGCATGTTGACTGCTGCAGTGGTGTGGGAAGCCGGCCTCCTGATGTGGACTTGTTTGCGTAGCCTCGCCACTTCAAAAACATCCTCCGGGAGGTGCTCTCTTGGCCTGTTCAAAATGTAAAGCATAAGGGTCAGAGGGACAACATAAACCTTGCCAAGATGATCTTGCATGGTTAATTTTGTGATATTGACCTGTTGACTGTACATTATCCCATATTACATGGCTAATTACCAAATAAATAGGGACAATGGTCAAATATGCAGTTTAGCAGTCATTATTCCAGAAAATATTGATCACTTAGGATGTTTGTGGGGGGGAAAGAACTTTATTATAGGTTCTAACAGACCACACATGTTCTGAATGTGTCTGTGCAGGATGTTTGCTACCTGCTGTGAACAGGAGGGGTTTGATCATTTCTGTTAGACTGCATCAGTTCTCCCTCCAGACGTCTCTGTTCGCTCCGCAGCTGCCTACGCAAGGCCGATAACTCCCTGATCACCGTATGCTTTTCTTCTGAAACACAAAATCAGTATACAATTCAGGGATTCGGTCCTTTACAGCTCTGGTGGCTACAGGATGTGATATAAGTTACCTGTGGCCCTGATCTCGTTCCTGCGTGCAGGCACTGGGGGAGAATGTGGTGCTGACATTGATCGCATCTGTTCGAAACAAACAAAACAAAAAAAAACGTAATTAGTCACTTCACATGTCATTCACTTAGACGTTCCTGTCTAAGTGGGCGGTTCTTGTCAAGAATAAGCTGTAATGTGGACCCTAATTGGGTGTTTCTTCAACTTTGGGGACATTTTTTGTGTTGTTGTTTTTTTTTCTTTTTTTGTTATTAAAACTAACAAACTGTAACTTTTTGTTATATGAAGATCACATTAAATCCGTCTTGAAAACTTTTTTTTTTATATATTATATTAAAATTGTTCTTTTAATGTGCATTATTCCCAGTCAAGCTATGATTTTTTCAATTTATGTGAAGCGTTTGGAAATATAAATTAATTATATGTGAAATTAGCCTTAGCAGAACTTTTTTTGCCATTTTATTTATTTAAAAATATTTCATTTGACATATGGTGTAAATGACAATGATATGGAAACCCGTTTCCGCCACTAAATAAAAAATAAAACAAGGTAATTGCGACTTTTTATCTCACAATTCTGACTTTTTTCCCACACAATTTTTTTTTTTTTTCAATTGCGAGTTATAAAGTCAAAATTGCGAGTTATAAAGTCAGAATTGCGAGATCTAAACTCGCAATTCTGCCTTTTCTTCTTGGAATTGCGAGTTTATATCTTGCAATTCTGACTTTATAACTCGCAATTCTGAGAAAAAAAGAAAGTCAGAATTGCGAGATATAAACTCAGAATTGCAACTTTATATCTCGCAATTTTGACTTTATAACTCGCAGTTGTGAGTTTATATCTCGCAATTCTGAAAAAAAATCTGAATTGTGAGATAAAAAGTTGCAATTACCTTGTTTTATTTTTTATTCAGTGGCGGAAACGGGCTTTCATACAATGACAATAACAATGTGGTGAGAATGTTCATGACTTTCAAAAAAAAAAAAAGGTTCCCCTGTTGATGCAAGTTTAAACATGCCTGGACACTGTTAATGGACAAAGTAAACTAGTGAGTTTGTAAAAAGCGTTTATTTAAATAAAAAAAAAATGTGCCCATAACTGAATAAAACCCCAAGCATTGCCAAAATAGTTGGTCTATGAAGTAAGAAGTAGTTGTGCGCATGTGTGTCACTCACAGACAGAGTTGCAGAACAGCGGTGGCTCTCCACCGATGGAGGTCTGGGCGTCTGCTGACGTAGTTTCTTCTGCAGGGCTGGTAGGGGTGGTGACGGTGCCCTGTGGACCTTTTGGTATTTGAGAATAATGTGTCAGTACATTGTGTGCACATATGAACAAATAATGTGCATTCCTCACCTCCTCCAGATGTGTCTGTTTCTCTCTCTCCTGTTTCTTCCTCAGGGCTTCGTTCTCCTTCTCCTCTGCTTCTTTCTTCATTTTCTCAGCCTCTTTACGACGCTCTTCGGCTTGCCTGACCAAATCCTCATTTTTGGCCATTTGCTGTGAAATAGGTGACAGAAAAGAAGCACATCCTGTGGTTCTGTACCTTTCTTTTAATTTGCACTGTGTCATTGTTCATCTAATTTTCACGGACAAGATCCTATCATTTTCCATTAATTTCAATAGGAATCTACATAATTTCAATAGGAATCTGGAATTTCATGTGATAGCGATAGAATTTCCCCACACAGATTTCACTTTGGATTTAGGTTGGTCAAGTGAATTCACCACATTGACTAACAGAAAGCCGGAAAATTATTTGGTTTGAACGTGAGTTGTGCTTCACTGACAATCACTGACAATGGATATAAATCTATTCTGGCTGTGAAATTATTTCACCAAAATTTTGGCAATGTGACTGCTGGTACAGCAGATGCTGTAACTACACCATTACGAGGGTAAAAAGCATCTTTTTCCATTGACAGCCATTCAAAAGTTGCTGTTTGTTAGGGATTATAAGGGAAAGCTTTTATCGTTTGCCGTTTTTTGTCACGCTTGGTTAGAACACTGGGTTAAAGCCTTTAGAGGATAGACTATTTCAAGCTTAAAAAAAAGGTTCCCCTGTTGATGCAAGTTTAAACATGCCTGGACACTGTTAATGGACAAAGTAAACTAGTGAGTTTGTAAAAAGCGTTTATTTAAATAAAAAAAAAATGTGCCCATAACTGAATAAAACCCCAAGCATTGCCAAAATAGTTGGTCTATGAAGTAAGAAGTAGTTGTGCGCATGTGTGTCACTCACAGACAGAGTTGCAGAACAGCGGTGGCTCTCCACCGATGGAGGTCTGGGCGTCTGCTGACGTAGTTTCTTCTGCAGGGCTGGTAGGGGTGGTGACGGTGCCCTGTGGACCTTTTGGTATTTGAGAATAATGTGTCAGTACATTGTGTGCACATATGAACAAATAATGTGCATTCCTCACCTCCTCCAGATGTGTCTGTTTCTCTCTCTCCTGTTTCTTCCTCAGGGCTTCGTTCTCCTTCTCCTCTGCTTCTTTCTTCATTTTCTCAGCCTCTTTACGACGCTCTTCGGCTTGCCTGACCAAATCCTCATTTTTGGCCATTTGCTGTGAAATAGGTGACAGAAAAGAAGCACATCCTGTGGTTCTGTACCTTTCTTTTAATTTGCACTGTGTCATTGTTCATCTAATTTTCACGGACAAGATCCTATCATTTTCCATTAATTTCAATAGGAATCTACATAATTTCAATAGGAATCTGGAATTTCATGTGATAGCGATAGAATTTCCCCACACAGATTTCACTTTGGATTTAGGTTGGTCAAGTGAATTCACCACATTGACTAACAGAAAGCCGGAAAATTATTTGGTTTGAACATGAGTTGTGCTTCACTGACAATCACTGACAATGGATATAAATCTATTCTGGCTGTGAAATTATTTCACCAAAATTTTGGCAATGTGACTGCTGGTACAGCAGATGCTGTAACTACACCATTACGAGGGTAAAAAGCATCTTTTTCCATTGACAGCCATTCAAAAGTTGCTGTTTGTTAGGGATTATAAGGGAAAGCTTTTATCGTTTGCCGTTTTTTGTCACGCTTGGTTAGAACACTGGGTTAAAGCCTTTAGAGGATAGACTATTTCAAGCTTAACACACTCATATATTCAATCTGGGTCAAGACCAGTGCTTCAAAGTGAATACATCTTCCTCTCGGCAGGCCATTTTTGAGATTCGCATGATATAACTGCAAAACAAGAACCTCTTTTTCTTTCTGACGCTTCCTCTCCTGCTCTTCCTCGTACTCCCTTTGGATCCGAGCTCGCTGTTCGGCCAGCCGCCCCTCTTCTTTCTCTTCCTCGAGCCTGCATCGCTCTCTCTCTTCTGCCTCCTTTCTTCTCTTTTCCTCGATCTGTTCATCCCAAAGATGATGACAAAGTGAGACGGCAGGCTAAAAGCACAGACAGCAGAATCCAAAGTTAACTGAATGTCCGTACCTGTTGTTTCAAACAATCCTTGTAATTTTCCTGATCATGGAGCTGCTGCGGAGTGGGCAGTTCATTGAAAAGGTTACCCCGGGCTTGCACAGACGGCTGAGAAGAGCAAAAACCTGCAGGCTCTACAGGGGCAGAAAAGATTTGGATGGATTGCATGCAAAGGTCTTTTATTTTTAGCTTCTAAAAGGTTTGATGATAGTATCCACAATCAGTTTTTTTTATATATTTATATTTCAGTAA
Source organism: Sinocyclocheilus rhinocerous (assembly GCF_001515625.1). Lineage (NCBI taxonomy): Eukaryota > Metazoa > Chordata > Actinopteri > Cypriniformes > Cyprinidae > Sinocyclocheilus > Sinocyclocheilus rhinocerous. Next base: position 1,528,338 of record NW_015662000.1, on the reverse strand, counting down.
ATATAAATAATCTGTAATTTAAAAAAAAATACATTTCATTAAATTTATATTAGTTTTAAATACACCAATTAATAGCCTCCTCTAAGTGCATGTCATTGCAGATGCAAAATTTAATTCCATTTAAATTCCACTCTAGTTACATGCTTTTTATGATTGTGAGTCAAACTGTAATTCTGTGGCCACAGTACTTGATGCACGAGGTAAAGTTTCTGGCACTGGAATCCGGGCTACTCTGCCTCCGGAATCATACGCTTCCACATTTGTTTTATGCATTTGTTTCAAATCACCTGGAAACACAAAAATGTTACATTAGTACTATAATTTATACCAGAAATTTTCAGAATCAGTTTGATGATCAAAAAATATAGCATGGACAGAATATATATACAAATTGTATAAAGTTTCCAATCCAAAATCTGTAAATTAACTGACACCACGGAGCAGCTATAAGTGGGAAGCTTGTGATTTATTTGAGTTCAAAAGTTTGGGTCAGTAAGATTTTGTTTGTTTTTTGCAAGAAAAAGCACATTCGATTGTTCAAAAGGGACTGTAAAATAACATTAACAACATTAATCCTTTCTGAAGGATCGTGTACATTTTATACTTTATTTTGGATCAAATTTAATCAATGCAGCCTTGGTGAGCATGAGACCCCTTTCAAAAAAATAAATAAAAGCAGTATATAGCTGTCACATATCATAGTTTTACATACCCCGCTTTGCCATCACAGAAAAAATTGTATAAAATTATTAAAAATATATTACAATAGAAAACTGTAAAATAATAATATTTCACAATATTACAGTTTTTACTGTATTTTTGATCAAATAAATGCGGCATTGGTGAGCATAAAAGACTTCGGTCAACAACATCTTTCCGAAGTTTTGAATAGTAGTGCACATGCAATTCATTTTTATCCAACATAATTTAATAAATTATTTAATTTTAATTCATATTTTCTTGAAAAGTAGCCAGTTTTAATAAATGTGTCTGTATCATCACTCCTTAAATGACTTGATCTTGACTTGGCATGATTTTGTTCCAATGTCTGATGTCTTGACATCACAATTCTGACATAATCTGTTATTAATATTCAATTAATTGTTGTAATATGGCTGTTAATTAAAGAATGTTAATTAATAAATTTTTGGTGATTAAAATGTAAAGCTGTGTAACCCTGTTAGTGCACCTTTCCATAAATTAAATTAAAATCATCTGCACCTTTTCTATGGCATGATAATTAATCTCATAACATAAATTATTGGGAGAGTACCTGCTGCTTAAGGGCTTCCTGATAGCTAACAGCACTTTCCTTGGGCTGCTGCAGCCTCTCCGGAGGAAAGAACGCTGGTCCTGATGGAACAACTCCAGCATGGCTGATCGCTCTATGGAGAGACAGAGAAAAGCATTATGTTATTCTGTTGTATTCTGTTATATCTGAATAAATGTGCCCCCTACTGGTACCTCAGCATAACTTGCCATAAAAAAAATAACCAAGTAACTCAAACATTATGACTTAAAATCTATTCAGAAATGCATATTTTAAAGTATTATGGATTTTATTTTGTCTTGTCATTTCAATGTATATTGTTTTAAATGAGGTGCAATTAAATGACAGTTGAATAAGCCACTTGCAAACACATTGTAAAATCCCTGTCATGTGACCAACTCAATTCTGAAGCTAAATAACTGACATTCTGTATTAAAACTCATGCTTACTGTGTGAGGCCTCCAGACGGAGGCTGCAGAACAGGCCACTGTGCTTCTGGAGGGATGAGTGCCTGCTGACCCACAGCTGGTCCATCTAACACAAACAAAACGAACAAATCACAATAAACATGCAATCAACAGCTACATTCATCATAAAATTGGCAGGGACTCCAAACTATAACACAACTACTGCAGAAACAACTTTCGTATTACAATACTGGCTAACACAAATATCAATGAATGACAGAGAATAATGACATACATTAGCACAGATGTATTTAGTTTAACCAAATATGACATATGTGGTTATGCTACTTACAGTAGGCCAGATTGCCATTGGGGTCTAGAGGATTTCTAGCTCCATAATAGTAATGTGCATTATCATAAGGAGTTTGATAGGAGTCAGCGTGGGAGGGACCCAACGGAGGACGCGCACCTGTAATTCTGACATCAGAAAACAGACATATTTCATTAAACATACATAAAATCCTGTCTATATTCAAGATTCTTTATTGTCACTATACAAGTATAGTGAAATTTGAGCAATCCTAACAGTGCAGTCACATGTAACTTAAACATCTGTAATACAGAAAAAAAGAAAAAAAAAAAAAGAAAAAAAAAAAAAAATATATATATATAGTATTATTATTTATTAAGGTATGTTATTAAATAGCTTATCTTTTGTTTTCAGTACAATTACAATACATTTCAGTACAATTATTGTTTCGGTGCAAAATCTAAGAACATAACTCAAAATCTAAGACAAACCTTGGGGCAACTATCTCCCCCAGGGTTCTTGAGAGGCTTCTGTGATTGTCTTCAGTAAGAGAGGTGGTATCATTGGCCCCAAACCCTGCTCCAGCCTCCAGACCAAGGCCTGGTGTGTTAGCAAGCTGGCTTAAGACAGTGCTATGGTCTAGAGATGGAGACTGGAAAGCAACACGGGGTCTCTCAGGGGGTGCTGTCTCCTTTGGTGGCTGTGGAGATCTCTCTTCTTTGAGCCACCTGGCAGAGTCAGCCCTGAACTCCTCCAGACCCAGCCCTGGGTGGTAGGATACATCCATTCTCCTACCCTCGCGTTCCCGGGTCACGGCACCAAATTGTTTGATTCTGTTTGGCTGTGGGAAACAAGGTGAGATGGCTGTAAATAGGAGCACAGAAGGTGTTGCACAGCTATGGCTGCAGTGAAAATGTGTGTCAAAGTCTAGTCTATCGACTCAAATTCTGTTCCAATGTGAGAGAGGGACAAAAACATCTTCTTGCATGCTATATTACAAATCTTCTAAAGCCATACAATTACTTTGTGTGAGGAACAGGCCAAAATTCAAGTTATTCACTGATAATCACCTATTTAAAATGTAGTGCCATGTTTTGTATGAACTACTTTTTTTTGGTTTTTTATTTTTCTATTTCATTATGGCCACAAGAAAATAAAGTACATTTTAGAGCCATTGAGAGTTTTTGCATACTGAATGCTTCATAACAATTTGAAGAGCTCAAAGACAAAAAATAAATATTTTGCATAAAATAAGCTTCATTTTCATTTTATTATTACTTCATATTTTTTCACATTTTATTATTATTTCATAATTATATATTATATTATAATAATTGTACTTCTTGTTCTTTAAATTGCCCTGAAAATGTCATTATGCAAAAAAATAAAAATAAAAAATTAAGCAGCACATTCCTAGTTATTTCCCATTTTTAAATCTTAGATTTTAAATATTAAAAAATACAATAAATATAATATAATTAAACATCTAGAAATGTTATGCTTATTAATTAATTTAAAATAAAAACCTATTCTTTAAATTTAATATAGAAACCATATAAAATCTAAATATAAAACAATGAATATTCAAAAGCCTGAGGACCTTCACCTTTTTTTCAGGATCAACAGCGCCTGTTGCAGCCACTCTCAACTCTAGCTCCTTCTCCCTGTAAAATTGAGTTTAGATGGTGAAGTGAATATTTGAGCCCTTAAAGATTTTAATTCAAATACCTACAATCAGCATATCAAATACTTGATGTTTCTCACTTCCTTTTGTTCTTCTGTTGTTCGGCTATTTGCTGTAGCAGCTCCAGTCTGTACCGTTCCTTCCTCCTCTGAGAGGCCTCATCACCTTCAGTAGCACCTAAATAACCCAGTCACAGGTCAGAAATTATTCACATTTTTATATATAAATTTTACATACAGTTTGATTTGACCCAACACTCGTTGTCTTACCAATCATGAGTCCTGTAGCAAACTCAGTCATGTTCTGCTCGTTGACAGATCTGCTTTGCGCTGGAGTCGGTGCTTGTAGACTACATCAAAAATAAATAAATAAATAAATAAATTCACACAAAGGAACAAAAAACTCCATCCAGTGTCTTACACTAAACACACCTGATCTCTGCAGCTCTGGCCAAACTATTACGTCACACACATCACATATACAGTGAATTAAAGAGCCTGGCTGCAGGGCCATCAGAGGCTTTGAACCTCCCCATCAACACCAATCAATACAATCCCACTGACAGAATGAACAATAAATCCAGCGTTTCCTGTCTCTGTATTGTTAGAAACCCTCAAGTAGAAAAATCCTACAAAAGACATGAAATCTTAAAGGTAAAATGAAGGCTGAAAACCATAATGTCTTTCATTTTTTTCCACTGGAAAGGCAGCAAATTGATAGTAGGGTTTATAAATACAGACTTCTGCTAGAGTAATTGCCACTTCAGCTATTTGATTCACTGCAGTTTTATTTTCAGTCAAAGATTGGCTTTAAACCCCAATTACTCTAATTGCAGATCAGTACTTGAGTTGAAGTGCAGTTAGGGTCTGTCTATTCTCCTGACAGCTGTCTGCATTGACTGTGTCTAGTAGGAAAGACGTCAAATTTAACAGAGATTACAGCCTGTACAACCCTTCTACTTTCTACATTTGCTTTTATTTAGCTCTTCAACTGTTCAAGTTATTTTTATTTGAATGTTGCTATGGTGATGATAGTTATTTTTTGCAGATATTGTCGATTTGGTTGAGGCTGTTAATTTGACGTCCTCTACAAGTTGTGAAAAACACCATCTGCAAATGTTGCGTCTTGATATTATTGTAAAAACACATTTATGCCTTCTCTGCTTAAACCATCTTCCATTTAAACATTATATTGCACTGTAATATATATATATATATATATATATATATATATACTCCCCTCCAAAAGTACTGGAACAGTGAGGCCAATTCCTTTATTTTTGCTGTAGACTGAAAACATTTGGGTTTGACATCAAAAAATGAATATGAGACAAGAGATCAACATTTCAGCTTTTATTTTCAGGAATTTTCATCTAGATCTGATAAACACAATTTTGAAGATAGCACATTTTGTTTGAACCCACCCATTGCTCATGTGACCAAAAGTATTGGAACATGTGACTGACAGGTGTGTTTTGTTGCCCTGATTAACAATAACACAGCTACATATATGTATATATACTGTATACAGTGGGTACGGAAAGTATTCAGACCCCCTTAAATTTTTCACTTTTTGTTATATTGCAGCCATTTGCTAAAATCATTTAAGTTAATTTTTTTTCCTCATTAATGTACACATAGCACCCCATATTGACAGAAAAACACAGAATTGTTGACATTTTTGCAGATTTATTAAAAAAGAAAAACTGAAATATCACATGGTCTTAAGTATTCAGACCCTTTGCTGTGACACTCATATATTTAACTCAGGTGCTGTCCATTTGTTCTGATCATCCTTGAGATGGTTCTACACCTTCATTTGAGTCCAGCTGTGTTTGATTATACTGATTGGACTTGATTAGGAAAGCCACACACCTGTCTATATAAGACCTTACAGCTCACAGTGCATGTCAGAGCAAATGAGAATCATGAGGTCAAAGGAATTGCCTGAAGAGCTCAGAGACAGAATTGTGGCAAGGCACAGATCTGGCCAAGGTTACAAAAAACTTTCTGCTGCACTTAAGGTTCCTAAGAGCACGGTGGCCTCCATAATCCTTAAATGGAAGACGTTTGGGATGACCAGAACCCTTCCTAGAGCTGGCTGTCCGGCCAAACTGAGCTATCGGGGGAGAAGAGCCTTGGTGAGAGAGGTAAAGAAGAACCCAAAGATCACTGTGGCTGAGCTCCAGAGATGCAGTCGGGGGATGGGAGAAAGTTGTAGAAAGTCAACCATCACTGCAGCCCTCCACCAGTCGGGGCTTTATGGCAGAGTGGCCCGACGGAAGCCTCTCCTCAGTGCAAGACACATGAAAGCCTGCATGGAGTTTGCTAAAAAACACCTGAAGGACTCCAAGATGGTGAGAAATAAGATTCTCTGGTCTGATGAGACCAAGATAGAACTTTTTGGCCTTAATTCTAAGCGGTATGTGTGGAGAAAACCAGGCACCTGTCCAATACAGTCCCAACAGTGAAGCATGGTGGTGGCATCATCATGCTGTGGGGGTGTTTTTCAGTTGCAGGGACAGGACGACTGGTTGCAATCGAGGGAAAGATGAATGCGGCCAAGTACAGGGATATCCTGGATGAAAACCTTCTCCAGAGTGCTCAGGACCTCAGACTGGGCCGAAGGTTTACCTTCCAACAAGACAATGACCCTAAGCACACAGCTAAAATAACGAAGGAGTGGCTTCACAACAACTCTGTGACTGTTCTTGAATGGCCCAGCCAGAGCCCTGACTTAAACCCAATTGAGCATCTCTGGAGAGACCTAAAAATGGCTGTCCACCAACGTTTACCATCCAACCTGGCAGAACTGGAGAGGATCTGCAAGGAGGAATGGCGGAGGATCCCCAAATCCAGGTGTGAATAACTTGTTGCATCTTTCCCAAAAAGACTCATGGCTGTATTAGATCAAGAGGGTGCTTCTACTAAATACTGAGCAAGGGGTCTGAATACTTAGGACCATGTGGTATTTCAGTTTTTCTTTTTTAATAAATCTGCAAAAATGTCAACAATTCTGTGTTTTTCTGTCAATATGGGGTGCTGTGTGTACATTAATGAGGAAAAAAAATTAACTTAAATGATTTTAGCAAATGGCTGCAATATAACAAAGAGTGAAAAATTTAAGGGGGTCTGAATACTTTCCATACCCACTGTATATATATATGTGTGTGTGTGTGTGTGTTTGTATATACAGTATGACAACTGAAGACAAATGAAGGGTGTCTATCTTCTATCTTCCCACTGAGCATATTAGGGGTGTTTAGTTTTGTTTCTCATGATACCATTTCAGACTTAAAATGAAAATGCCATAATCTAATAACTACGTTGCAAAATGTTGGCCCTCCACTAAAAATTTAATTTGGATTTCAAAAGAAAGTAATTGAAGATCCCTGATTTTAGGGTAGAGAAATAAGTACACAGCAAATCTACAGAGAGTGAGAGAGAAATCCTGGATATGTGGAAAGTTGTGTCTTAAAATGTGTGTATTTGTGCTCTGTGCTGTGGCGCTTGTATAAGGTTGTCTGAGAGCAGTTAGAGAAAGAGAATTCTTGAAGAGGGGGAATGTGTGCTGGTAATTGCCTCAGTTTGGATATTTGCCCTGGGGTTCACAATAACAGTCCTCTCCTCTCATCTTAGAACAAGGGCCAATCATACCTCATGGCTATGCAACTACCCTCTGCAACACAATATAATAAGAGTCCACAAAACAACCCCTATTACTGAACTTTAATCCCAACAGTGATTAATGGATGCTGAGTAAAGTAATTCACTATTTAAAAACTGAAAAATTCAATATGATTAGTTCACCCCCAGTGCACTTGACAATTACAAAAAACTAGATAAAGTACTGATTTAACAATAATTCACAGTTAATTTATGCACATAATTCATCTTGCCACAGAACAATTGACCATAATAACAGTTTCAACACTGCCATATACACTCCCCTCCAAAAGTATTGGAACAGTGAGGCCAATTCCGCTATTTTTGATGTAGACTGAAAACATTTGGGTTTGACATCAAAAGATGAATAGGAGACAAGAGATCAACATTTCAGCTTTTATTTTCAGGAATTTTCATCTAGATCTGATAAACACAATTTTGAAGATAGCACATTTTGTTTGAACCCACCCATTGCTCATGTGACCAAAAGTATTGGAACATGTGACTGACAGGTGTGTTTTGTTGCCCTGGTGTGTCCTATTATATTGATTATTCAAACAATAAATAGCACTGAATGTCTGCGCTTAGTTTCAGATTTGGATTTTGCCTATGCAGACTGCATTCATAGTTAGATGTGTAACCAGCAAGAAAACCAGAGAGCGGTCTATGGGTGAAAAACAAGGAATGGTGAAGGTGAGAGAAGATGGAAAATCAATCAGAGCCACTGCACAAACATTGGCCATAGCCAGTACAACTATTTGGAATGTCCCGAGGAAGAAAGAAACCACTGGTGTACTAAGTAACAGACCTCGAACAGGTAAACCAAGGAAAACATCAGCAGTTGACGACAGAAACATTGTGACAGCTGTAAAGTAAGACCTTAAAACAACTGTTAGTGACATCGGCAACAACCTCCAGAGGGCAGGAGTGAAGGTATCACAATCTACTGTTCGCAGAAGACTTCATGAACAAAAGTACAGAGTGTACACCAGAAGATGCAAACCAAAGAATAGGAGACAAGCCTCAAAAATTCTGGGACAAGGTTTATGGACTGATGAGACAAAGATGAACCTTTACCAAAGTGATGGAAAGGCTAAAGTTTGGAGAAAAAAAGGATCTGCTCATGATCCCAAACATACAAGCTCAACTGAAACACAGTGGAGTTAATGTCATGGCTTGGGCTTTCATCGCGTCTTCTGGGATGGGCTCATTAATCTTAACTGATGATGTAACATGACGGCAGCAGCAAAATGAACTCAGAAGTCTACAGAAACATTTTGTCTGCCAATTTACTGAAAGATGCAACCAAACTGATTGGGAGATCCTTCATCACGCAGCAAGATAATGACCCAAAACATAGTGCCAAAGCAACAAAGGAGTTCATCAGGGGCAAGAAGTGGAAGGTTTTAGACTGGCCAAGTCAATCTCCAGACTTAAACCCTATAGAGTATGCATTTTACCTGCTAAAGAAGAGACTGAAGGGAGTAACCCCCCAAAACTGAAAGAGGCTGCGGTGAAAGCCTGGAAAAGCATCACAAAAGAAGAATGCAAAAGTTTGGTGATGCAACAGGCTTGATGCAGTTATTGCAAGCAAAGGATTTGCAACTACATATTAAGTCTTATTCACTTTAATCTA
>NW_015662000.1:1508086-1518950 GCF_001515625.1 Sinocyclocheilus rhinocerous | reverse complement strand
ATATGTATATATCATATTTATTTATAAAGGATCATGTGACACTGGAGTAATGGCTGCTGATAATTTGACTGTATATAATATTTTACAATACTGGTGTTTTTAATGTATATTGAATTATTTATAATGTGAGAGTTATTTTACGTTTATTAGCCATTGTATAAAAATATCTGACCACACAATGACACTAATGATAAATCAGAATTACTAATTTGTGATAAATCTGTACTTGTTTTTCCACATTTGAATGTGGTAAAATCTGCAGCGTGCACTTATTTACGGTAAAATGTGTAACCAAAGACTTAAACTACTTCAGTCTGTGTGCATTGAATTTATTTAATACACGAGTTTCACAATTTGAGTTGAATTACTGAAATAAATGAACTTTTCCACGACATTATAATTTATTGAGATGCACCTGTATGTGTAAAATGTCATTATTAAATAAACCAGAAATATTTTACTTTATGTAAGCAACATTAAAAAGTTTTCAAAATGCAATTATATTCCAGAAAATCTAATCAATGGACATGCATGGGGCAGAATAGATATATCATTTTGTAAATGACATGTGCGCAAAATCCGTGCCAATCCGTGGAGTTTTCATCACAGTTCCATATGGGCCTAATTATAACCGATCTAGACGGAAGTCCCTCAAGAGAATATTATTCTTATTATGTTTCCTCAAATATAACTATATCAACTTCTGAGTGCCACCAAAATAAACAGGACGCAATAGAGAGAACATGTAAGATGCACCTGTGAGAGCTGTTGTCATATTTTCCTCCTCTCCTGGTTTTGCCCGTGTCTTCCTGTACATTTTTGTGCCTCTCCTTCTCTAAGAGCTCTATCTCCTCATCAGAACTGGTGTGATCTCGGTGAGGGCCTCCCCAGCGATCCGGTGTCTCTCCCCAGCGTCTCCGTGGCCTTGATACCTTAGGCACTCCGGAAATGGGCTCAGTCAGAGTGGCAACATCCCTTTTTGAGAACACGGTGTTCTCCGGGCTCTGACTGGCCTTTTGCGCTTGTACCTCTAGAGAACCAACAGGATACTTTGGAGTAATAGAGCCAAAACGATCTCTCTCCAGGGCCTGACAGAAACATGATCAACACATGCTGTGGATTCAAGGAGAGGTTCAAGTCTACAGAATTTTAAAAGAATAGTTGAATTGAATGATAATTTGCTGAAAATTCCACTGGAGGAAGCAATTTTATGGATAGAGTATTTTAGCTAGGCGATGGTTTAAAGTTAAAACATCTCAGTGGTGCATTTGTTTTTTTACAAACATGCCGCTTCTCACTTCACAAGATGTTAATTGATGGACTGGAGTTGTGCGGATTACTTGCAATGTTTTTATCAGCAGTTTGGACTCTCATTCTGATGGCACCCATTCACTGCAGAGGATCCATTAGTGAGCAAGTGACGTAATGATAAATTTCTCCAAATCTGTCCCGGTGAAGAAACAAACTCATCTACATGTTGAATGGCCTGAGGGTCAGTAAACTGTCAGCAAATTTTCATTTTTGGGTGAGCTATTCCTTTAAACTGTAGTTCAATAAGGACATTTGTAAAGATTATTTATTAATGTAGATGTATAGGTCATATATCAACAAAATAATGCTTTATTTCATTTAAACCTGTGGGGTAGTTGAAGTTTTCCCTATTTTCTGTGCTCCCTCTTGCCCTCGGAGAAACATATTATATTCCTTGTTCCTCTCATCCTGCAGCTTTTCCTGGGTAGAATCACAAAACTGTTACATTAATAGTGTACTGTTACATTTCTATGGTAACAATAAACAATTATTCATAGTATAAGACCTCTTTTACGATTGTACAAATCTCAAAATGTGTACGCAAAACAGATCTGCAGTTCAGCAATAACCTGGTTGCCACTAGACACCTTATCCAGTCAGAGTAAGCAAATCATTTTTCATGTCACTGACGGCTTGCCAAACAGTAAGGATGGGTCTTTGTGCAACGGATTGAACCAGGTCATGGCACCAAATGCGGAATTTGCTCTAGTGATGCCTACGTTTACAGATGAACAACAAACACATATTTTACCTTTGCTGATCTCCGTTCTTTTATGGGGAGAGACAGCATGTGGGACTGTGGAAGTGGATCAGCAATAATTTGATTTTTTTTCTAAGGAAGAAATAGAAGAAACTAATTAAAACTTTATTAAAATAAATAATTTATTTAAAATATATATCTGATTAACAAACAGAAACACAAACTATTTAAATATGTAGTTTAAAAAAAAAAACATCAAAAGAGAAACAGGTGTGCAAGTAATTTTTTATTATATAGACCTATTTCAGATGTTTATTGAAATGTTATATTGTATCAGAGGAGCATAGTGTACCTCGGACATAAAGTGTCGGTAATCAAGACGTAGTTCTTGCTTTAACTTCTGCTTTTTTCTTTCATATTCCTCTCCAAGAGGTAAACTGAGGCCAAAACTCTCTTCTGGAAATAAGACGACAATATGAAACATCTTCAATGGCATTTTTAAATAAGTGAGAAAGAACAGACACTGATTTTAAAATGTAACATCCAATATCAAGTATTGAATATATGAATTTGACTGAAATTATATTGAAATATATCCTGCCTTTGGTCTGTTTGGGGTGAGAAGGTTGTTTTTTATTAGCAGGCTTGATGTTCTCCTTGTTACCAAAACTTGTCTATGAAAGAAAGACAAGTAATAAAACAATAACTTGAAATATAAATACATAAACATAAAATGTTCATGTTTTAACACACAAAGAAATCAAGCAGCACTATTTCTATTAGAAATTAAGCTTACCTTCATTTCCATGTAAGGCGCTTCTTCGGTGTTCGCCTTTCTGTCCTCCATAAAGTTGCTGATGTTGACATTCATATTCTCCCAAACCAGACTCAGCAGTTAATAAAAAGCTCTGGACAAGACAGAAGCCGTTATCAGATGAAGCTCTTATCAATAACACAAGAGTGAATATGCTGCTCTCTGGGCTTGGAAATGAAATAAGACTGTGTTTAGAGGAGGAGATGGAGCGGATGAGTGCAGACGCAGAGGTTGTTAGGCAACAACTCAACACAACACACGCGCCTCAACCACCCACACTTCAGACGATGGCTGTGTCCCAAAACCTAGAGATCATCGGATCCAAGACAGCATTTCTGAGCGGCATTCAGAATCTTGCGCCTTATGTGGAACTACTGCTACAACTAACATTAACCACTCAATAGTTGTTCTCACAGCTGACTGATATATATTTCAAAATAAAAGTCATATTTTTACTTACTGCCCTTTCAAAAAAATGACCATGGTAACCATAGCTTCCGTTACATAAACACTAATTCAAAAATTTTAACGGAGGAAAAATATCAAACGCTATCCACATAGCATCTGGTGTAGTTTGGTACATCAAGAGCAAAACAGACCTTTAATGAATAGATGAGATCCATGCATGTGAACTGCTCCTACACTTTGCCACAGAACAGCAAAAAATATTTATTTGTGTGTTTATTTAATTAAGTAATATATTTGCATCACTGCATAGAAGTCATGTACATGCAAATTAGAAATTAATGTACCATATGTGACCAAAGAGCCAGAACTGAAAACATGCTATGCTTGGTTCAGTCCAGCAGATGGCACAAACAAATGTCTGATTGTGTACAATCACTAATAAGGTTGCAGCCACGTGAACATCTACTGATGGTCAAACAGATGCAAGGCAAACATGCTGTAAATCTGGCTTATATCAGCTGTTTCAGTTGAGATGAGACTGTCATGAGATGAAATATCTGTCTGTTTCAATGCTGATGTGTTGATTTGTCTTTATCTTGAATTGTGACTTCAAAGTGCTATTAGGATATTTCCTAATTCCTCATACAAAATGCTTAACAGAAGAAAAGTGTTCCAGTAAAAGGTTCTCTAAAACAGGTGGAGCTTAGAACGACAGAGAGACAGGCAGAGACAGAATGAAGTCAATTTGCAATTGATAGATAGATAGATAGATAGATAGATATGGCGTGCGTGCTGTACTGTTTTGCGTTTGATAAATAAATCTTGACTTCTTATGTTTTCTCATTGGATCTTCTCACGTCCGCTTGGCGGATCCAGGCTAATCGAAGTGCATGACGTCATTTCCGCTCGTGTCTTGGCAGGGAGGAGGCGGGGTGCTGAAATGACATTCGGCCCCTCCAACCAAAGCATATTTCCCGGAGCCACGTTGATTAGGATCAATAAAGCGCTCTTGACATCCGTCTAGAAAGACGGGAGACACATATTTGCCAGATAGCTGGCTAAACACCTTACGGCAAAATGGCGGCGGGTACTGTCAACCCGTTTAACGTGAGTGATTCGGAGGAGGAAGCGGAGCAGAGGCAGGATGGCGCGGACACCGAGCGCAGCTCTAGTGATGAAGCGCAAGGCCACAGACTCGGTCCCTTCTCCCCGCCGCCGGCGTACTCCGAGCCAGTCGCTCTGCTGTCCAACAACCGAACCAGCCCGAGTGTGGACGGTATCCCCGCGTCGGCCGCGGCGGTGGCTGGGATCGGAGGAGGAGGCGCGGAGACTCGGGTGTCGCTTGATGCGATCGCCGCGCAGCTGCTCCGGGATCAGTACATCCTCACGGCCCTGGAGCTGCACACCGAACTCCTGGAAGGCGGACGCGAGCTGCCTCGCCTGCGGGATTATTTCTCCAATCCAGGCAACTTCGAGCGGCAGAGCGGAACTCCACCCGCGTGCAAAGAGCAAGGTGTCGGTCCTGGAGGTCCGCTCAGTAAGTCATGAGATAATATGTTTATAATGTAGGTCCAACTGCAATAAAGTCTAGTCTTCCTGTATGAAGTAATGGACGTGTTTCAAAACCTACGAGACTGCATATGCTAGTCAAAAAAACATTTAAAACCAGTCTAAAATGGTCTCATAACCTGGTTAGGCTGGCAGGTGTTAAGGTTTTGGACACTTGTCAGCTGGTCGACGAGCTTAAACTAGCTGAACTCCTCTTGGCCAGTCTGGAAAACCAGCTAGACTAGGTAACCATCTTGTTAGTCTGATTTAAATTGTGTGTTTTTTTTTTTTTTAACAGGACACCTATTTAGCACCTAAATTAATGCCCAAAATGCTTTCTAGGTAGGCAGCTCACTAGGTTTTGGAGCTGCATACCTAGTTAGCACAAACTAATGTACAAAGTTCAAGTTGCAAACTTGCTATCTAGTTAGGCTGCTCACTAGGATTTGTAACAGGATACCTACTTAGTACCCGAATTAATGCACTACAATGCTGTCTAGGTAGGCAACTCGCTAGGTTTTGGAGCTGGATACCTAGTTAGCACATAAACTAATATATAAAATTGCTATCTAGTTAGGCTGCTCACTAGGATTTGTAACAGGATACCTACTTAGTACCCAAATTAATCAACTCACTAGGTTTTGGAACGAAGCCACTTTGCTCTTTAAACAGCCATAAAATACACCAACACTGCAGCTGTTCAAACTAGTACTCTAGCTAGACTACCTGTAAATTTCATATTGCGGTTTACTGTGTTTCAGTCTAATCCATTCAAGTGCAGAGGCTTGTTGGGGAAGCATTTTTAGGGCTGGATTGTGTCTTTGTTGTGTGATGTGATGTGAAGTCTTCCCACTGACTCCAGCTGTGCAGGTGCAGGATAGAAAGAGGAGAAAAAAAGATGCTCATATGAGGGGTATGTAAAACCTGACTGTGTGCACTGTGCAGTGATTACATGGGATTGATGTACTTTGTTTGGTGTAATCAGGAATTCCTTTCGTGTTATGTGTTTCTTATACCTTTGCTCCTAAATGAAGTTTCTTATCTGATAGCCTGCACTCGTCTGCCTCTTACTATTTGCCTTTCAAAGCATGACGTTGGGATTTGTTTTTCTTGATTACTAGGTTGCATGTAGTTGCAGTGTGGATTGAAAATTGCAAAATTGTATAATGTTGATCATTTATGAAAGAATTTCATTGATTAAAGATCAATGACATTTTTGCAAGACAATCAAGCCTTCGTTAAAAGGAGCCATTTTAGGTTACAAAAACCAATAATCTAAAGTGAAAGCAAACAATTACAATTCTGTCATCATTTACTTACTCTCATGGTGTTCCAAAGCTGTTGTCTGTCTTCTGTGGAACACAAAAAGAAGATATTTTGAAGAATACTGGCAACCAAAACGTTTTGGTTACGATTGACTTCTATTATTTGGACAAGAAAGACATGTCTCGAAATAGCTTCTTTTATGTTCTAGAAAGAATCTCTTACAGTTTTGCAACATCAGGGTGAGTAAATGATGATAGAATCATCTTTTTTGGGTAAGTTGTCCGTTTAAACCCCACCTTAAAAATGTTATTGACCAATCAGCTGTTGCCATTTACCATATAATTAGGCAAGCTTTTGTTCTGTGCTATTGCAAGTTAGATGTGTTTGGACAGTTATAGAATATTGCATAAATGTGCAATGTACACAATGTACCCAGGGAGGATTTTTTTTTTCTTTTTTGTACTTTTTTTAACCTTTAAGTTGTGGATTAAACTCTAACCCTCATTTACAAATTAACATTTATAATATCAATAAATAAAAATAAATAATGTTAAATAATCAACAGTTTAATAAATAAATAATGTGAAAAATATAAAATATTTTTAATTAAAAAATAATAGCAATGGCCGTTGCAAAAACATTGACAGCCAATCAGAATCCACCTGACTCAAGCTTTTTAAAGTAGCACACACACAAAACTGTGTGTGCACTTATAATAAACAGAAAGTTAGCGTTCATTGGTGTGGATGCTAAATAATATCGTTATCTTTATAGTTATCGCTCTTGGTGTGCACAAGCCTTGAATCATTGTTTCATACGAATCTTGTATGATGACAACCTAATTGAAAATTTCTGTGTGGTTGCTGAAGCTTATGGAATGATTGCAGGTATTCTACAGGTTGATTGAATGAGGAAGTACTGATCAAATATTAGACTGAATGCTTTCAAATCTGTCCTGGTTGTAATTTATGCTTTTAGCAGACGCTTTTATCCAAAGCGACTTACAGTGCATACAGGCTATACATTTTTTACCAATATGTGTGTTCCCAGGGAATCGAACCCACAAACTTTTGCGCTGCTAACGCAATGCTCTACCACTGAGCCACAGGAACTGGTTGTATCAGTATTTCTTCAATTTTTATGTGGGGTGTTTTTGTGTGACTGTCTGGCATAAGTGCACATCAACTGCACATTTTCTCAGCCCGCTGCTGACTGAACATGTGGGTGGGCATGTTGAAATGGCTTTCATGCAGGCTTATTCACGGTTCAAAACAATCATTAATCCATCTAATCAGCTGCCTATTGCAAAGAGTATTATATCTGAATATTTGTCCCGTTTCGCATGACAACCATCTTTCCTAGATCTGATATTAAGATTCGTAAAATTGCATGTAGTCCTGCAACCTTCCCACTGTACATGAAAACCTTAATTTATTTTGTAAAATGAAATTGTTATAAATTTCTTGATTTTACGAATTATGCTGTCAAAAATAAAACCATACAAATTTTAAGACCTATAAAAGTTCTAAAAGGATGTTTTTCCCCCTAGTCATTCCATAGAATAACCACCTTGGGTTTCACAATGAATGAACCTTTCAGTGAACAGTTCTTAAAATAACCTTTTTTTTCTTAGTGTGAAGAACATTTTAATCATCTGAAAAAAGGATTTTTTTTTCCCACGAAAAAGGTAACATCAAAACATTGATCTAAGAGATTTATGTAAAGGAAACATAAATCCACTAAAGGACATGGAAATGTTCCATGGATGTTAAAGATTCTTCATGGAACCACCGAGGCTAAAGAACCTTTATTTTTAAGAGGACCAAAAGACCAGAGGGGGGTGCTATTGAAATTAGAAGACTAGACCTGGGTTGCCTGTTTGTGTCAGCCAATCAATATTTTTTTTAAACAGTGTTTTTTTTCAACTGGGTTACTTAGTCTGCATTGGAGACTGAACCGCACTTAACTGGCTCTTAAATACATGCCTAATTGCTGCGGACGGCTGTGTATTGACCTGGTTCTAGAACACAGAGGTTTCAGGAGCCACAGGGACCAGGTTTTATTAGCATTATGGAACTAACCCCCTCCCTAAAAGAGGATCTGGCAACCAGCTGAGAGGGAGCAGATGGCTCTCAACCACGCTTCTGTCACGTCATTGCAGGAAGAGACATTATCAACACCTCACACGGTCTCGCCAATATTTTATCCTTTGCTAGAGAGACGCAGCATCCGCTTGAGAAGCGTTTCAGGGATGAAAGGGCTTCTGTGTGTTTAGGATGTGAGAGGATTTGAAGCAACGCTGAATGAATATTGTAAACTGTATGATGCAGACTTGATTGGATCAGTTTTTGTGAAGCAGCTGTCGGGCTGTCATCAGAATCTAGTTTACTGCACAATTAACTGTGCCCCCACCGCCCCCAGCCTATTCATTGAGCTCCGAATGACACACAGCAAACAGACCAGAAGACACCATTAGGCCTTATGCAGCCTTATAAATGTACTTAAAGGGGTAGGCCTGTCACGATAACAACTTTTTGTTGTGCGATATATTGCCCCAACTACAGCGAGAATAAAAGTTAGGCCTTCTTTCTTTGTGTGAACATTTGGGCGGTGTTATGCAAATCTTCCCACATAGTGATGTAGGTATGTGGGGGCGTGTTAGAACGAGCCGTTTTAGGTAGGTGTGGTTGACTCTTAACTTTTATAAAGAATATCTCTTTGGATTTGAGACTTTAGTCTTTGCAACTTTACAGATCTTCTTTATGCACCAAGAGCTTGTAACACTTCAAAGAGAAAGGAAAAATTTAAATCGCATCATATGACCCCTTTAAAATTTCTACTGATTCTTACTATACAATATTCTGCAAATCTGCATTGACCTACTGCCTAAATACGCGCTTACATTATAAATACCTAAAATTATCGACCACATAAGTGGTAAAGCTCACTGAATGTTTTTTTTTATTAAGTAAAATTGAAACCGTATGTCAGTCAATATACAATACTGAACAAAATTTTGGGATCAAGTTTTTTTTTTTTAAAGAAATTAGTTCTTTTATTCAGCAAGGATGCATTAGAAGAATGTGATCAAAGGTGACAGTAAAGACATTTATAATGTTACTTACAAAGGATTTAAATTTTAAATACATTCTGTTCATATGAACTTTTTTATTCATTAAAGAATCAAAAAATATCTCACGGCTTCCACAAAAATATTAAAATAAAAAAGTGTAGCTGAAACGAAAAAGAGGGAGCATTTATGTGGGCCTGAGGGTGTGGCTTTGATTTTTAATTATTGTGGCCATTTGCTTTGTAGTTAATGCTTAATTTATGGATTTTGGTAACCTGTGTCTAAAAATAAATGGCTCCTTTTTGTATAAACAGTGTCTTTCTAGCCTAGCGTCACTATCTCAGATTCCTGAGCTACTAAAATAACTTTGTATTGCTAATGCAAAACACTTAGTAGCCAAATTCTGATAGGAGATGTGAAGTTCTGTGTGCTCAATGATGAGAAGACACAAAAACTCCCTTTGATGTTACCTTTTTCATGGAAATCAACCCACGAATGGTTGACTTATAGTTTTTGCATATTAAACTGGAAAATAAGAAAGTGTTTTGACATCAAACAGATTATCATTTCTAATTTTGTGTTGATTATGTGAACTTTACCACACAGAAGCAAGTATGTGTGCACATTTATCGCTTACGAGTCACATGACTCGCCTGACATATTGAACAAGAGCTTTTCAATATCTTTCCTTGAAGGAAGCATCTTACGCATAGGTCAAGCTCACATATTGCCTTCGCAGAACCACCAGCCCCTCCCTGTCAACCAGTTTGACAAGACGTTTATTCAGCACAGCTCCGTGGCACTCTCACATGTTGGATCTCAGCATTGTCATTCAAGTCATGCCCAGAGAGCGTCACAAAACTGTTCCCTTATCAATACTTCTCTGTCCAAGGCTGTGATAGGCATATCCACTAATTTAACTACCAGAGTGTCATTTGACATTTAGCCAACTGCATTTATACAGAATGCAAGCTTACGTTGGCATGCAAACACAAAAAAATCACCTATTTGAAGGCCAGTAAAATCTCTCATTTTTATTGGTGGTCACGGGACTGAGTGCATGAGCTTTACTGCCATCATGTGACACATGCTCAAGTCACTGTGATATTTAGCTTGAGTGAAAGAAAATGGTGCCATGAGAGCACAAGCATTTAAAGAGGCCATATCATTTATTATATTTTATTTGATTTTACTTATGTAATTTATTTTTCCCAGAACTACATTTGCCATGCTTGTCTAGTGTTTTGTGCCAACAATCATTAAATTAATTCACTTTTCATGACCATTTTCCGAAAGAAGAGATGGCTTATTTTATTTTGTTTTGTTATTTTATTTTATTTTATGGAGTCTTTTTAAAGACTTAAAGATTTCTATGCAGAGCTGTAGGTGCTACATACAGTAAGAATAGATCAAGACTTTACATACACTGTAATTTTTGTTAATTATTTCTTCTGGTGTAATAGTAGAAATATGCCTCAGTTTGACTGGACAAGCCATGTTTATGAATCCAGAATAGATATTGTTGGTGTGTAACTGGATGGTTACATTGTCGAATTGAAACACATTTCCATAAGTTGTGTTTTTGTATTGGGGAGGACGTTTTGAGTTCTGAAAGTTAAAATATGTTTTCATGAGTGAGTACCCAACTTCATTGTCAAATTCAATTAGTCTCCTTTCAGAAGATCAGAAAACAATTTATATATATATATATATATATATATATATACAGTGGGTACGGAAAGTATTC
>NW_015662000.1:1497308-1507727 GCF_001515625.1 Sinocyclocheilus rhinocerous | reverse complement strand
TCTGTAATACATAGTTTAGTTTCTGAACACTATTATTATATGGTCATTCATCTAAAATCACAAAAATAAATAAACGTGGTTTGTTGCTGAATAATGTTACCATGCCAGTGTACACAACACACTACAATCACTGGTGCGCAGAAATAGGGGAGTCCATGTAGGGGCTTGACGTTGGCAATATTTTTCTATCTTCCCTCCAGCAGTGCAGACAGATGGAGAGATCTGTGCTTCTGGAAAGTTTTGGCCTACGTAGAGCCTATTCTCTATAACTGCTGACTGCTTTAGTTTGCCGAAACAAATCAAAATGTCACCACTTTACTTTCTGTAAATGCTAGTTTAGTGTTCTATCTAATAAGGGTGTGGGTAGAATATGAAACCCTTTAAGATGGGTGGGAAGTTGGGAACCACTGAATTTAACATCCATTTTTGGTTTGGTTGTTTGTTTCCAGATCGAGCTGGCAGCATCAGTACATTGGACTCTTTGGATTTCGCCCGTTATTCAGATGATGGCAACAGGGAGTCAGACGAAAGAGTGGCAGGTAAGGAAAATCCTGCTGTCATATCTATCTATATATAGAATTAATGACTACAGCGTGAGCACTCAGTCCTAATGATCATATTTGAAAATCATATCAGATTTGTTTGCGGTGTGCTTCGCATACTACGATGGGACAGTTGGCTGCTAGTTAAATACATTTTCCTCAGCCACAGTGACTGGTCATGTGGTTGGTTTTAAACACGTAAGTGTTCTTGAATTCCAACTTCGTGTCATACGATACTTTTAATAGTGGAAATCTTTAGTCCGTTTAATTTTAAACATTTTGCATGCACTTATCATCATATTAGACCACAATTGACAATAGGCAAATTTTCTATTTGTTAATGCCCTGAATTTCCAAGAACACAATTCAGCAGTTACAGTACATGGCCATTTTTTAGGCAAAATGAGAAGGAATTGGCTTTACTGGACATTTTTCTGGAAACTATTAGTGGTTCAGTGGCTTGTGTTAAACTCTTTTATGAGAGGCGATTTGGTCAGTGTTACCGTATATGACACAAGATTCTTGGCATTCATGATTTGATGTGAATTCACATGGGTCAAACTGTATGGTTCACTGACCGCTTTCATCAGCGGTCTCGTAGATGAGTGGTCTCTATAGACGAGTGGGAGGGTTAACTAATAGCCTGAACGCTAAACTTTTCGGTCTTAATTGGGCTGTACTGACAGTAACTATTTTGCTTTCCCATTTCTTTCCAAGCAAAAGGTTTCTGGCTCTCAAGTTTCCTCTCTTGTCATTTCCCTATTTTGATACTTGGTTGGCTAGGTTGCCATACTGTTCCTTGAGCTTTTTCTGTTTCATTAGCTTGAGTCCCTCCCAAGCTTCAGATTCCTACATTATCCTGGCAGATATTTTTCAGACCGAAAGTGTTGTTACTAATAATTCCTGTGAAAATTCACATCTCCTACCCTCTCCCAACATAAACAAAAACTCCTCAGAGCTTAGCTGTCCACAAATATTTGTTGGCTACTGGTTTAACAGTGAAGTCAATGAATTGTTTACAAAGTATCAGCATTTCTGCTATCCAGGGATATATTTTGCTTGCGATCTTTTTAAATGAACTTTTTCTGATAGTAGTATTAAGGTCTGTTCACACCAAGGCTGTATTTTAAAGCTTTGAATAAAACAAAGCAATTTTAATGTATGAGCTTATTTTATTTTATTTCTTTTATATCAAATCTTTTTTTTCTTGTATTTTTTAATTTAATTTTTATTTTTATTCTCATAATTGATCTGTATTCATTTTTATTTTATATTTTATTTATTCATTAGATTTTCAGAAAATGAACATTTTTAGTTGTAGTTAAAGTTGTTAAATATTACATAAAATTGTTTGTAAATATGTGACTTTGTCACTTTAGACTTGGTGAGGCCTATAGTGTAATAAATAAACATTAAAGTAAATAAGAGCAAATAAAAATTATAAATATATCTAATTGATTTTAGGTAATGGGTATTTTTCATGCGCTTTAAGGTTTTCTGTGCTTCTTATAAGTGTGATTTTGTTGAAAGTTAATTATGGGTAAGTAGAAAGCCTAAGGAACCATGCAGCAGAATAAGATTGCTTTGTACAAAATGTCACTTTTGCACCCCAAATTGGGCATCTGCTCCCAAATCTTGACCCCTTCAGCGATGAGCACAGCCCTGACTGTCTGACCTGGGGTTTATTGGCTGTCTGATGGGTCTCTATTCCAGTATTTCTCTTTCCAATACTGGACCACAAACCAACCAGGCAAGCACACCTTTGCCACTTCTTTTTTTTTTTTTGCTTGTTCGTACATTTTTCCATTTGTTAAACTTGCATCCTGTGCTGAGTTGATCAGCAGCATAAGTGTCTTTGTCCCATTTGAGCTCTGCTTTCTCTTAGCTTTTTCCTTTTTTCCCCCCATTTTGAGTTTTTTTTATTTTTTTTATTTCTTTCTCTTGTGTTTGAATTCATCTTAATTTTTTTTCCTTCCTTCTTTATCTGACCCTGTTCGGGTAGATGGTGTTCCAGAAAACATTTTAGGAAGCAGAGCTTGTGGGAGTCCCACCTGCTGATCATCAGTGCACAGTCATGCAAAGTGTGCTGTGCTCTCCATGCTTCTGTTTCCCGGTGTCTCTCGGTGTGTCTCAATCCGTTCCCTAGTTCATACACTGCCCAAGGATTTCTAGGGCTGTCCTATGATCGCAGTTGTTCCAGTACACTGAAATGTTTGCTTCTTAGAATTGCATCCTAAAAATCGGTGAGAATCAGCTGATTTGGTCTTCACAGTACGCTGATTCCCGTTTTAGAAATTAGCGAGCGGAAATGAGACACAGCCTGTGTTAGAACTCGTCTAGCAGGTCCACAGTAGCAGGATTGCTGCGGGGTTTCGCATACACTAGTAAATCCTTTTCCAATTGAACAACTGTTTTACAACAAAGATCAAATGCAAACAACAGGTAGATTTAGATTTTGGTGTATTTAGGATTTGCGTTTGTATATATTTGGGATTGTTAACTGAAAAGCTTTTTGTAGACCATTTAGTTTTATTTAAACAGAAGTGTGTAGTTTTTTTTTGTCCGTTTCAAATTACTTTCTCATATTACAGCTTAGTATTCAAAGACGCTCGTAAGCCATTCAAATATTGATTCCCATGAAAAGTCTCTATGGTGCTGTCAAAACATTTCTCTGCATCCCGAATGATCTGACACGTCAACATTGGTCTAGCCAATGACGTGAGTTAGGGGTGGGGTAAACTGTTTCTAGTGTTGTCAAAAGTACCGACTTTGGTACCAGTCGGTACTGAAATTTTAAAAAATGAGCGGTCAAATCAGCGGTGTTAAGAATCCACTCAAATGGTAGCGGGAAATGGACATTTTTTAAAGTGCCCCTATTATGCCATTTCCAATATTGCCTTTCATGTAGTGTGTAATGCTGCTGTATGTGAATTAGGGATGTCAATTTTCGATCATTTCCATGATCGATCGTCGCACATTAAAAGCTTAATTTGTACATTATGAATGAATGATGATGCATTAATATACCGTCACCGTCATTCACAGCCGCTCGCACGTGTTTTGCGCATGAGCCGCACGCAGCCCAAAATTAAACAGCTTAATCGACCATCGATTAATCGTTGACATCCCTAATGTGAATGTAAACGATCTGCAAAGTTGTAAAGCTGAAAGTGCACGATAAATAAAGTTATTGTCTCCCAAAATAAAGAATAGACTCTGAACAGCTGAAATGAGCCGTTAGTAATTCGAATTCCACTTCCGTGACGGCTACACGTCATGGGATAACACATTTGCATAATGCGCGCCTATGTTCTACGTTGGCAAACTTTCTACGCAAACAACTTGACCCTGCCCACAAACACGTCATTCTACTGACAACTGCTTCTCTAATCTCGGCGAGTTCAATGCGGGATTCACAAAACGCTTGCTGTTGAAAGATGGATCATAGTCCTGTTTATTTGGACCAGCTGTTCCACTGAATCACAACCTGTAAGTATGATAAATAATAGATGTTTATATTTTCTATAGAGCGTTCAAAATACAGAACTATTGAAATAGGCGTATCAGAGCAGAGCAGGCTCACGGAAAGGAGGGGTTTAGAGAGACTGAATCTTTGAACTGCTTCGAACGAATCGTTTGAAGAATCGCTGGAAAATGAGGTGATATTAAATGCATATTTTGAGAAAACTAAAGCGTTTTTTGACCTTGCATGCATGTAATCCTATTGTAGGAGACTCCCAAAACTATATTAGGAACCGTAAAAATGGCATAATAGGGGCACTTTAAATTTCAGTACCGACTGGTACCAAAGTTGGTACTTTTGACGATGATTAGGCCCATCCCAAATGGCACGGTTTACACTTTGTTGTCTGCTAATGTAGACTTGAAGTTGGCGCACAATTTTGCAGCCCAAAATGACAAACAGGACTCCCTATGGTCATGTGAACTTTATGGACACATGTAAGCGATTGCTGCTAGATGGCAAATGAACTTAAAGTGCACTATTTAGGACAGGCCATATAATTTGCAACTCTTTGATGACGCTAGAGGCACAGAAATTACACACTTCAGCTTTAAAGTCAAAAGGAATTTGAAGATCTAAAGGAGCTTCAAAAAAATTGTGAAAGATTTTTTTTTTTTTTTTTACCGTTCATCCAAACAAACAAACAGACTTTGATTTTCTCTAAATCCCTGGTCAGACAGCAGCCAGTGAATTTGCGAGAAAAGAAAACCCGAAGGAAAATAAATGTGTAAATATTTTCATGATCTGGCAGCTCCTCCAGCCACCTCTGCTGCATGTGTTCATTAGATCCATAGTGTGCATGTCCCTGTTTTGGTTCTGCCTCAGCTTCTTACAAAAGTTGTCGTTTTTCTTTTCTTTTTTTTCTTTTTTTGATTTTGTTTTTTCATGGCCATCCTTTGTTCTTTTTTTCCCCCTTTTGTTTTGTTTCTTTGTTCCCTTCTCTTGGTTGGATGCCTGTTTGTGTGTGACCCACTTCCCCCTGGTCCAGTTCTGGAGTTTGAACTGCGGAAAGCCAAGGAGACCATTCAGGCTCTTCGTGCCAACTTGACTCAGGCTGCAGGTGGCGTACTTTCAACTTTTACACACTTCAGTTCCTTCTGCTATAGGAGCTGCTCTCATTCCTAAAGGCAGTTTGTAATGTCCACCATAAATCAAATTCCAGCTCACTCGTTTTTCTCTCTGTTTCTTTCTTTCTTTCTCTCTGTGTAGAATGTGAGATTCCTTCTCAAGAGAGAAAAAACTACAAATCCAGTCCTGAAATTCAGGTTACCCTACTTTTCATTTTTTTTCTCTCTCCCTCTAATAAGCTCATTATGAACAATTAGTTTGAATCAATCTACGTGAACTTAATTTTTTCCAATAATTTTTTTCAGGAACCTATTCGCCCTCTTGAAAAGAGAGCCTTAAATTTTTTAGTTAATGAGTATTTATTGAAAAATGAATATAAGTTAACGTCCATCACATTCTCTGATGAAAATGATGATCAGGTAATATTTTATGAATTCCTTTTATACATTAATTATTCAATTTAGTATTTTATTTCTTCCTGGTACTCATGATATTTTATATCTGCAGGATTTTGAGTTGTGGGATGATGTGGGTCTAAACATTCCCAAACCTCCAGACCTATTGCAGCTCTACAGGAACTGCGGGAACAGCCTGCAGTTGCATCGGGATACCGTGGATGTGGCGGTCAATGTGGATCCAAATGACTTGCCAGGAGACTATTTTACCCAGGAACCTGTGCAGCAAACTGAGGCTATACAGGTATTTACATATAGGAAGAACTGTTTACATGTTTACATAAACATAGTTTTCTAATTAAGGTCCATGTTCTGTTTAAGCCTTTATTCTGAAATAAAATTCTGATTAATGGCATATGATAACTTATTTTAGTCACTTTCCTAGAACCTGGAATATTGGTTTAATCAGATTAAGGCCGTCAGGTTAATGCATTTACATGGCTCTTACTGGCCAAATCCTAGTAACCCCATGTCAAATATCTATTCAAAAGGGATTTTTGATTAAACATGCTGCTCTAGGGTCTAAAATGTGATTTAGAGTGGTCTTGGGTTTCTCTGGTCAAAAATATGCCAACTTTTAAGTAATTTCAATGTTATCCACAGCAGCAGCAGCAAGAAGAAGTGGTTCAGGAGCTGGAATATCAGATCAGCCTGCTGAACAGTGAGAAACAGAGTCTGGCTGAACAGATTAAAAAGCTCCAAAGGTAAGAGTCATTGCCTGCTGCCTGTGGGCCAAATTCAATCAGAACCATCAGAAACCTGCTGCATGAGCCTGTATAATCAGAGCTCAGAGCAGCGACCTGTGATTACTGTCATAATTAATATCTGCAGGGTCTGATCTCGTCAGCTGATGTTTATAAAAATCATATTTCTTTGTGAAAAAATATTTATCTGTAGTTTATTAGTCACGATTGCCTATGATTTTGATGCCGATCAGTTAACCTGCTAAACTAATATGTCACTAAACCATATTTTGTTATAATTATATGGAAGTAACATGTACTGGATATTATACCATATAATAACAATACCATATTTAGTTATTTAAAACTAAAATCGTTTTTTAATTGTCAAAGCGTATATGTGTTATAGGATTTTATTATTATTATTATTATTATTATTTACATTTAGTCATTTAGCAGACGTTTTTATCCAAAGCAACTTACAAATGAGGACAATGGAAGCAATCAAAATCAACAAAAAAGCAATGATATGCAAGTGCTATAACAAGTCTCAGTTAGCCTAACGCAGTACACGTAGCAAGGTCTTTTTAAAATTATATAATAAATAAAAAGAAAATAGAAAAAGAATAGAGCAAGCTAGTGTTAGAGGCCTTTTATGCTTTTGTTAATTGTATAATAAATAAAAAGAAAACAAATAGAATACAAAAAGCTAGTTTTTTTTTTTTTTAAAGAATAGAATTAGAATAGAGAGTGCTAGAGTTTTGTGCCTCTTTGGGATGGCACAATAAAGCGACGTTCACTTGCAGAATGCAAGTTTCTAGAGGGCGCATAACTCTGAAGTAATGAATTTAGGTAAAGGGGTACAGTGCCAGTGGTGGTTTTGTAGGCAAACATTAATGCCTTGAATTTTATGCGAGCAGCTATTGGTAGTCAGTGCAAATTCATAAACAGAGGTGTGACGTGCATTCTTTTCGGCTCATTAAAAATTAATCTTGCTGCCGCGTTGTGGATTAATTGTAATTATTATTGAATGCGTCAACCACACAAACCACACTACTGTTCAGAAATTTGGGGATGGTCATCACCAATGCGAGTTTATTTGCTCAAAATTACAGTAAAATCGTAATATTTAAATATTATTACAATTTAAAATTATGTATTTTAATATATTTTTTAAATGTTAATAATTTCTGTGATGGCCAAGCAGAATTTTCAACATCATTACTTCAGTCTTTAGTGTCACATGATCTATCAGAAATCATACTAATATGCTGATGTGGTGCTTAAAGAATGAATGTACTGCATATATATATATATATATATATATATATGCGCGTGTGTGTGTTTATAGACATTTTAGAATTCTTCAATAAATAAAAAGTTAAAAAACAGCATTTATTTTAAATAGAATTTTATTGTAAAATTATAAATATTATAAACTGTCAATTTTGATCAATTACCAGCATCCTTGCTAAATAAAATAATCATAAAAAATTATTTTTTTTAAAAATCTTATTGACCCCAAACTTTTGAAATTAGTGAAATATATATTGTGAAACTACTGGTATTTTCAATTTGTGTGTATATTATTTATATACCCACCCAGTGTCTTTTATGACTCCAGTAGTCTAATGCTGTGTTTTCAAGCGCTCTAGAAACTGTCCTCCTCCCCCTCCAGCTCAATAGACTCTCATCATTATGACCTTCTGCTCTCTGACATTTTTCAGCATGGCATTTACGTTTCCTAGCAAGAGATGAGCTCTACATATCTTTTTTTAAAACTAGTTTTGTTTTAATTCATACTTTATCTTCTGTCTCTTTCTTCACTGTTCCATCTGTTTGCTACAACACTACTGTATATTCACTTCTATACTTGCATTTCAGCATTTTAGTGCATTTTGCATGGATTTTGCACATCACTAAATGTAATATATGTACTTTGTGTGTGTGTGTAGTGATATCCAGGTGCTTCAGAGGAATGTTTCATCAGAACCCACATCTGCAGTGAAGTCGACTCAGTCTAAAGAAGACACTCCATGTGGTAAACCCCCCCTAGACAATGGACAGTATTTGGATATACGAGGGGTCACAGAAACTGACAGCTCCTCGGATGCCAACACTACAAAGACCTCAGCCACTACTGCTACTACTGACTGCACTGAAAGCACCACTACTGCTACACAACCTCACAGCAAACTAAAGTCTCAGAGTCAGCAGGGTAAAACCTCTGTGCAATTTGACCAGCCCAACAGGTGAGAACCTGCGCTTCCTTATTGCAGTGGACACTCTTATGATATAAAAAAGGAGTTGATGAGATGCACAGATACATAAAAAAACTTCTATTAAAAGTGAAATCTTAGTGAGCTTTCTATTTAGGCCACATTTTCGGTGTAATAGTCACTCCTAATATGAAAGCTTTCCAAACATTAAGCTGCAAACTGGCCATCATAGAGCTTTGATTATTTGAATGGTTGCTGTAGTGTTGCTTTATGGTTTCTGATATGTTTTAATTTGTTGCTAGGGCATTGGTAGGTGGTTGCCAGGGTGGTTACTAGGTGGTTGTATACCATTCCAACACAAAGGAGTCAAATTCCATGTCTCTTATGATTTTCTGGTTGGCGTTAAGATTTTTGAAAATA
This sequence comes from Sinocyclocheilus rhinocerous, assembly GCF_001515625.1. NCBI lineage: Eukaryota > Metazoa > Chordata > Actinopteri > Cypriniformes > Cyprinidae > Sinocyclocheilus > Sinocyclocheilus rhinocerous. The sequence continues at coordinate 1,498,817 of NW_015662000.1, read as the reverse complement.
TTTTTAATGCTTTTTTAATTAGTTAATATATTTGGTTACACTTTATTTTAAGGTGTCCTTGTTACAGTGTAATTATACATTTAAGTTCTGAGTAATATTAATTAACTACATGTACTTACTACTTACTATATGGTTAGGATTAGGTTTAGGGTTACTTGTATGTAATCATGCATAATTTATTGTTATTATGATAGTAAGTACATGTAACGTGTAACAAGGAAACCTTAAAATAAAGTGTTACCTTATATTCTATTAAACAAAGAATCCTGAAAAACAAATAATGGTTTCCACAAAAGCGTTAAGCAGCACAGCTGTTTTCAACATTGTCAACCGGGTTATTATAGTTAACTCAAATTAATTGTATAATAAAAATGTGTTATTATTATTATTATTATATTACTATAAAAAAGTAATTATTATTATTTTGATTTCAATTGCTAAAACAACGTTTTTCATTTTAATGTAGTTTAATTTTAACTAAAATAACTAAAACTGAAATAATGAGTTTATCTCAATGATACTAAAAGTACATTTATTAATAATACAAAGAAAAGTTTCTTGTGCACCAATCAGCATATTAAAATGATTTCTGAAGGATCATGTGACACTGAAGACTGGAGTAATGGCTGCTAAAAATTCAGCTTTGTCAGGAATAAATTACTTGTTTAAAATAAAGTAAAATAGAAAGCACTTGTTTTCAATTTTAAAAATATTTAAAAATATTACATTTTTTTTCTCTGTTTTTAATCAATTAAATGCAGTCTTGGTGAGCATAAGAGACTTCTTTCAATAGCATGAAAAAATCTAACCAGCCCCAAACTTTTGAACAGTAGTGTACAAGTCTGAAGGATTTTTTTTATTGTTTGTTTTATTGCCTGCCAGATGGAAAATCATAAATTTGAACAAGTCAGCTACTGAAAAGGTTAACAGTTAGCGTTGCTCAAGTAAATGATGCCCATGAAAAGCATTTCATATGAGTCATTTAAAGGGATAGTTCTCCCAAAAATGAAAATTCTGTCATTAATTACTCACCCTCATGTCGTTCCAAACCTGTAAGACCTTCGTTCATCTTCGGAACACAAATTAAGATATTTTTTATGCATTCCGAGCGCTCTCTGACCCTCCCAAACACAGCAAGGATCTTTACATGATCAAGGCTCAGAAATGTAGCAAGGAGATCGATAAAATAATCCATGTGACATCAGTGGTTCAACCGTAATTTTACGAAGCTAAGAGAATACTTTTTGTGTGCAAAGAAAACAAAAATAACGACTTTATTCAACAATTCATCTCCTCCGCGTCACACTATAGCGCCATTTTGGAGAGTATCACATACGTAAACAACGTGTGCTGTTCTGTGTCAGCACCACCGTACGCAGATACACTGTTTATGTTGTTTTCACTTTGATCTGAACGTAAACAACGTATCCGCGTACATACGTTGCATGTGATACTCTCCAAAATGGTGCTATAGGGTGACGTGGAGGAGACGAATTGTTGAATAAAGTC
>NW_015662000.1:1483302-1496459 GCF_001515625.1 Sinocyclocheilus rhinocerous | reverse complement strand
ATTTTGGAGAGTATCACATACGTAAACAACGTGTGCTGTTCTGTGTCAGCACCACCGTACGCAGATACACTGTTTATGTTGTTTTCACTTTGATCTGAACGTAAACAACGTATCCGCGTACATACGTTGCATGTGATACTCTCCAAAATGGTGCTATAGGGTGACGTGGAGGAGACGAATTGTTGAATAAAGTCGTTATTTTTGTTTTCTTTGTACACAAAGTATTCTTGCAACTTCGTAAAATTATGGTTGAGCTACTGATGTCACATGGATTGTTTTAACAATCTCCTTGCTACGTTTCTGAACCTTGATTGTGTAAGATTCCTTGCTGTCTATGGGAGGGTCAGAGAGCGCTTGGAATGAATCAAAAATTTCTTAATTTGTGTTCCGAAGATGAACAAAGGTCTTACAGGTTTGGAACAACATGAGGGTGAGTAATTAATGACAGAATTTTCTTTTCTTTTCATTTTTGGGTGAACTATCCCTTTAAGAGTCAGTAACCTATTCCCTTTGGATTTTATTTTAGACTGTAAACAATAAGGCAGCCCTCCACTTTTTTTAACATAGCTGTTATGGCACTAGATGGCAGCACTGCATTAAGCACCATTGCAGTCCTCGTCCAAGTCGTACTGCAGTGCTGACTGGCTCCATATATTCCATTCATCATCATTTTGCACATCTGCTCCGGATGGACTTTTACCCCACGAGGCTGATTCAGACAAATTACCCTCTCCTTGTTTTGACTGTTCCTATATGAGCATTTTGCTCTGTGCTGTGGAAAGCTGGGCTAATATGTAGAGTTATTGGTAACCGGAGGTGGATTGTTAAATCATGTTTTGTTTGCTTGTGCAGAAAGCTGTCTCCGGCCTTCCACCAAGCACTTTTGTCCTTCTGTCGAATGTCTGCTGACAGTAGGCTGGGCTCAGAGGTGAGTGGGATCGGGTAGCATACAGGTACATCAGGCCCGGTTCTTGACGGCTATAGAAGGGTGGGCTGGCATATATCCTGGGTGGGCATTTTAGTCATCATATCATCATATAGTCTAGAAGATATTTATACTGTAGATATTGCTATATTAGCTATATTATATGTACACTGAAAAAAAGCTTTGATGGGCAGCCTAGAATATCATGCATTTTCACAGCAAAATAACCTTTTTTTTTCTTTATTGAATAGTAAAAAAAAAAAAAAAGCCCTCTTTGTTATCTTTCTCTGGATCATTGTTTCAACACTGGTGATTATTTTCAACTAACTTTTTTATTTATACCAAACAAGGACGTAATCATGTCTAGAACATTAGAGGGACCAATTGTTTTGAAGAGAATATAAAGACCTCTATGGTAATGGTACTTATTTAAAGAAACTAAATAAATAAAGGATTTAAATGGATTTAGGGGAATAAATTAAAAGAAAAAAGAACCGTAAAAGAACAAGAATTTTTGTAAAGTAATCAATCTGAACTGCAAATAATATTTTTATTTTAAAATATGCACCCATTCAGTTTCAGTTGTATTGTTGAAAGCGCAAAACAGAAAAATGCTATTGTCATAATCAATTATGAATTAGGCTACATGAATCACGTAAATGACAGACCTAAATTTCTATTCAAAACTGCGGAATCGTTTACATAATAGAAGGGGAACGCTACGTTTCTTACAGTCGAGCCGACTGTTGCTATAGTAACGAATGCAACTTTCATCGCACAAGCTCTTTACTTTCAGTTTTCATTCTTACATTCAGCATTAACAGCAAGCCAAAAGGGGTAAGCTTTCAACTGAACTGTATAGCCTACATGCATTTTAGACGCTTATATTATGCTCTTGCCCCATCCATGCAATGAATGCACGTTATTGAATGATTTTTTCTATTGATTTTTAGAACATTAAAATTGCTCAGGTAATTTCAGTGGTAGGCTATGATACATATTCATGTAGCCTATTAAACTCCCCGTGATAGCGTGCAAATATTTCTGCCCGTTTTCGCTCGTCTTGCCTCTGCTTTTCTGCAACAGACTGAAGCCGTGTGAATTCAGCGCGCCTTGCATTGAGCAAATAAAAGAAAAATGGTGAAAGAGAAACAATTTTCTGGTGTTATTTTATTATTGTTGGGGCAGTCTCCAGCTATATCTTAAACTTCTCAAAATACAGCCCGCTTCAGATTGGTTTTAATCACTGCATAAAAAAATTTACGCAATCTTTATCTAATTCTGATTGGATGGGCAAGATAGTCATTTGGGTGGGCTCAGCTCACCCCTGCCCATGTCTGGAGCCGGCCCTAGTACAAAAGCACAAGCACATGTAGAGTCTACTTGTTGTGACACTCAGAGAGATAGTTCATCTAAAAATGAAAAGTCAGTCAATATTTACTCACCCTCATGTTGCTTTCAAACCAGTATGACTGACTTTCTTTCTTATATGGAGCACAAAAGGAGAATTTTTTTTACTTTTGAATTGGATGTGCAGTTACAGTGAATATGGCCTGCAGCTTTTAAGGTTAAAAAGGTTGAAAAAGCACCATAAATGTTTCATTAAAAAGCTTTATATGACTCATGCATTGTATTCCTGTAAATCTTCTGAAGCCATACAATAGCTTTGTGTGATAAACAGACCAAATAAGTAGTTATTCACTGAAAATCCTGAGATCTGTCCATGAACTCTAAGTAGTAGTAGCCATTTTTGTTTCTTGAACAAATCTTTCAAAATGTCATGATTTTTTCAAGTCATCATTCTTTCCAAACTTTCGGAAGTCAAATCTTTCAAATCTGTCATTTTCAGACATTGACATAAAGCAGTAATTAAAATAATCTAGTGCTGTCAAACGATTAATCGTGATTAATCGCATCCAAAATAAAAGTTTTTGTGTACATAATATATGTGTGTACTGCGTATATTTATTATGTGTATATATAATTACTCGCACATACAGTATACTCTGAAAATATTTACATGTATATATTTATATTCATATAATTTATATTAAGTGTCCCTGCTCGGTGGAGTCGCACGGTAGAGTCGATGGTCTTTACACTCTTCGGTCTGCACACGACCGCAGCCGCGACCGCTTCAGCGGAAAACTAAGCTTCTTTTTTTATTCGTTTACAAAACTCAAATTGAATTCAGCTGGACACACTTTCCTGTTTATCCCAACAAATGGCCAAGCAAAGCGCACTACACTGACAAGGTACGCGATACAGTACGAGACCAAACGTGATTTCAGCACGTCTCTTAAACAAAACAAGCGTTTCCTAGCAACGACAACTGCGCTAAACAGTGAGACAAGAAATAAGTACACTTACGAGCTGCTTTTAACTTCTGCTGATTGATTGCTTCTCTCAAAGAGTATATCTTAACACTTTGTTTTGCTGGCGCTTGAACACACTTTCCTGTTTATCAGAACAAATGGCCAAGCAAAGAGCACCACACTGACAAGGTACGCGATACAGTACGAGACCAAACGCGATTTCAGCACGTCTCCACAGTAAACAAAACAAGCGTTTCCTAGCAACGACAACTGCGCTAAACACTGAGACAAGAAATAAATACACTTACAAGCTGCTTTTAACTTCTGCTGATTGACTGCTTCTCACAAAGAGTATTTCTTTACACTGTTTTGCTGGCGCTTGAACACACTTTCCTGTTTATCACAACAAATGGCCAAGCAAAGAGCACCACACTGACAAGGTACACGATACAGTATATATATAATATACACAGTACACACACATATATTATGTAAACAAACCCTTTTATTTTGGATGCGATTAATCATTTGATAGCACTAAAATAAATATAAATATTAGATGAAAAACAAAAATGTTGCTTTGGCAATTAAGTGGAAAAAGTGAGTTTGTTGAAATTGAAGCACTAAAATTACTAAAACTAAAACTGGAAAATGAAATAAAATCATGTGAAATTTGAGTGAAAAGTGAAATATAAAAATATGCAAAAATACATAAATTAAAATCAATTAATATTAAAAAATCCTAATACAAAGCATTAATAAGATCTATAATATAGAAAGAAAAGCTAAAATAATAATTAATGCTATCATATGGCTTCAAACTTGGAATAAGTCATGTTTTATTTTATTAAGAAAGTCATACAGGTTTGGAACGTAATTTTTGAGTGAACTCTTCCTTTAACGATTATGACCAATCATTAGAATAGAAAGAAGTGCACTGGAAGCGGTTCAGTTGCTTTCAGAATGACCAGGAATGCATTAACAGGCACGTTTGAGAGGTCTCGGAGTTCATAGTGTCTTCTATGTCCAGATTACAAAAGCAGAAAAGGTTCTTGGGTTGCAGTTATGCAGTAATTTTTAGGCACGTGTGATTAAATGAAATGTCTGACATGTTTGCCTCTGCTTGCTTTTATGTGGCAACATTTTTGTGCCTAATTCCCATGTCCTTGTTTCTCAGGTGTCTCGAATAGCTGACAGCGAGCAGAGCGTCATGCTCATGCTGGGCCGCTGTCTGCCACACATCGTACCCAATGTCCTGCTGGCCAAGCGAGAGGTAACCCATGACCTTTTGACCCAACAGTCCCACCTCATCTTCCATGTCCACTGCGGCTGGCCTCTCCCTCTCATTCTATTCTTAATTCAACGTTGACTCGAATTATTTTTTTCCATTGCAGTTGTGTGTCTCTCTCTCTCTCTCTCTCTCTCTCTCTCTCTCTCTATACCCCAAACCCAATCCACCTCTCTCTTTTGTTCTGTTCACTCATTTCTTCTCTTGCTTTTTGTGCATGCATCTCACTGCTCCGATAGAGAATGGTTGTGCACCTCTGTCAGGTGAGTGGAACACATCGGCACGTTCTCACATCAGCCCTGCTTCCTTCACCATGCGTGTGACCTTTGACCTTTCAGTTGGCTTGGCTTTTCATCAGCTTCCTTAGTTGTCAGTGACTCAAATGCATTATTTCTTTTTTTATTGATTGATTATTTTCAACTGTGAACTTTTGCTTTGTACTGAACTTCTAAACCTATAAAGCTCTAAATGTAATTTTTTAGACTAATAAGGTAAACTAATTCACAGCAATAATCTGTAATTAATTAATAATTTTATTATTATTTGTAATATTAGTATTACTAGTAGTTAATAATGATATATAAACAATAATGTTTTAAGTAATGTTTTTCTGAAGTGTATATACATTCACTTTTTTTAATCATTTGAACTTTTGTTGTCATATTTATGATAAAGTGAATACTGCAAAACAAGCAATACATACAAAACTGGGAAAATAGCAAAATAAGGGCAAATATTTGACAATGGAGTAGTAATGGTTTATTATTGACCACCATTAAATTATTATTGGTGCTTTTATATTTTAGTTTCTTTCAGCTTTGTCAAAATTATGTTTTAAAATGTCTTTATTTTCTTGGAAAACATAACAGAAAAATATTAATGGCTAATCTTGCACTCCGGTATTCTGCCCCACTGCAAAAAAAGGATTTTCTTACTTAGTATTTTTGTCTTGTTCGTTTTTGCTTAAAACAAGAAAAATATCTGCCAATGGGGTAAAAACAAACAAAAAAATCTTGTAAAAAGAAAAAACCAGATTATTTTTCTTGCCCCATTTGCAGATATTTTTTCTCGTTTTAAGCAAAAGCTCACTTAATTTTGATAAATTTTTTCAGAAAACAGAACTTAATATCTTGTGTCATTATGCTTTTCAAGTAAATGTGTCTTGATTTAAGAATGTTTCAATATTTGTAATGGGGAAACAAGGCAAAAATACTAAGTAAGAAATACATTTTTTGCAGTCTTGCGTTCATAAAATGGTGGCAATGGAAACATAAATTGCAACATCGTTCAGTGAATATATAGTTTAATTTTTAGTTAACTAAAATTTTTTAGTTAGCTTAATAAAATTGTTAATAATAGTCAAAATATAATATTTTTCTGCAGATAAATAAAGTTAATTAGTCCTTAGCCGTTTACAGTTGCTGTCACAGATGTGCAAATATATATTTTACAACAACTTCAAACATTGCTTGTCTAAAAAATGTGTATTCTGAACTTTGTTTTATAAATAGTGAGTAGCTACATTTTTTAACGAAAAACTAAATAGCAATTTCAGACGAATAACTCCCAAGTTAAACTTTTGACAGCCAAGCCAATGGAACATTTCTATGCTGTGATTTTTCTGTGCTTCAGGCTGCAGCTATTCAGTATGAAACCTTGTTCAATTGTTTTCTTTGCCCCCCTATTACAGAGCTGATTTGGTTTAAATGACTACACTTTTAGAAAAAAACAAGGTACATGCACACACTGTACATCTGTTGAGAGCAGACCCAAAGGTGTGTACCGTTCCAAGCAAGTTCCACAGCATTTCCCTCGTCGGGCCCCTCTGATTTGCATAGGGCAGTTGTGTTTTATGGGAGACAGGTGACGGTTTAAGATGGATTGGATGCTTTCCAGGCTGAAGTCGGGTGAAAGCAAACACCACACGAGGAGTAGAAATCTCCTCGCTAAACTGGACTTTGAGCTTTGCCTGTTAATTCTGTTGGCTTCGTAACCTTCTTCCTTGAATTCAGACACACACTCACTCTGACACACCCTCAGTTTTTCCCCATCTGGTGCAGAACAATTACTAATCGGGCGCTGCTGGAACACCTGCCTTACGAATATAATTCCTGTCATCTGTACACCTACAAGAACTTTATAGTAAAGATAAAGTCTTTCGGAATTAAAGGCCATTCAAGTTATTGATTACCATGTAAAACTGATAAGACATCAGGTACACTGTGTGTTTGCAACAGTCCAAAATTCTTCATGTGGGTGTATTTCTGATTGGGCCTTTCTGCTGGTAATTATCTTGATTCAATGAGTCAATGCAGGCTGATGGTATAACAGAAAATTTGCATATAAATACAAGTTTTCGTGGGAAACAATTTAGAGTGACAAGGAATCCAAACATGCAAGTTCTTGTTTTGTATTTTTCCTTTTTTTGTTTAGATATTGAGAACAGATTTTATTTTTTGCATTTTTGCCAACAAAAATGTTTGGACACTTCATGCCACAAACAAATGTTATTGCATTTTATTAAAAAATATCAAACAAATTGGCATTTATTATAAATAAAGTTTGTCAAGCAAAATGCATTACAAAGCCATTTTATTTATAAATTATAACTCAAAAAAAATTTTTTTTTTAATAATAAAACAATATTCATTTAAGATGGATTGGATGCTTTCCAGGCTGAAGTCGGGTGAAAGCAAACACCACACGAGGAGTAGAGATCTCCTCGCTAAACTGGACTTTGAGCTTTGCCTGTTAATTCTGTTGGCTTCATAACCTTCTTCCTTGAATTCAGACACACACTCACTCTGACACACCCTCAGTTTTTCCCCATCTGGTGCAGAACAATTACTAATCGGGCGCTGCTGGAACACCTGCCTTACGAATATAATTCCTGTCATCTGTACACCTACAAGAACTTTATAGTAAAGATAAAGTCTTTCGGAATTAAAGGCCATTCAAGTTATTGATTACCATGTAAAACTGATAAGACATCAGGTACACTGTGTGTTTGCAAAAGTCCAAAATTCTTCATGTGGGTGTATTTCTGAATGGGCCTCTTTGCTTTCTGCTGGTAATTATCTTGATTCAATGAGTCAATGCAGGCTGATGGTATAACAGAAAATTTGCATATAAATACAAGTTTTCGTGGGAAACAATTTAGAGTGACAAGGAATCCAAACATGCAAGTTCTTGTTTTGTATTTTTCCTTTTTTTGTTTAGATATTGAGAACAGATTTTATTTTTTGCATTTTTGCCAACAAAAATGTTTGGACACTTCATGCCACAAACAAATGTTATTGCATTTTATTAAAAAATATCAAACAAATTGGCATTTATTATAAATAAAGTTTGTCAAGCAAAATGCATTACAAAGCCATTTTATTTATCAATTATAACTCAAAAAAAATTTTTTTTTTAATTAATAATAAAACAATATTCATTATTATAACAAAAATATATAAAAATTATTTTTCAAAATTACAAAATAATGGAAAGTCATGGTAAATTCATGGAAAATCGTTGGCCAACGTGTAAGAACCCTCTAGAACTCTCTGTTTTTTATGTTTTGTTATTTAAGCAAATAAGATTTTATTTATTTATTATTTTTAGTGTAGTTTGGTGTAAATTCATGGAAAATCGTTGGCCAACGTGTAAGAACCCTCTAGAACTCTCTGTTTTTTGTTTTGTTATTTAAGCAAATAAGATTTTATTTATTTATTATTTTTAGTGTAGTTTAGTTTTAGTTTTATTTATAGTTTAAACAGGGCCTAAATACAATTATAAGTAGTGTTTTTTTGTTTGTCTTTTTGTTTTTTGTTTTTAGCAAAATGCACCACCGAAAGACATTCATAAATTGTAAAAAAAAATATATATATATGTATTTATTAATTACAAAACAAAATACAGTGTTATAACATAATATTTATGGAATTTTTTGGGTCAAAATTTATGGAAATTCTTTGGTCAAAGTGTCAAAACCATCTAGAATCATTTGATTGGTATTTTTTTGTTTGATGCAATGAGAATTGTATATTTTATTTTATTTTATTATTTTATTTTCCTTGGAAAAATCATCTGTTTGGTCAAAATTTATGGACATTCTTTGGTCAAAGCGTCAGAACAGTCTAGAATAATTCGTTTTATTCTTTTTATCTGATGCATTGCTGTTTTATTTTACTTTTACTTTACTTTACTTTGAAAAATCATCTGTTTAAATAGGGCCCAAATACGATTAGTGTGTGCCAATTTATATATTGGTTAAGTCTCAAAGCTCTTCCCATTCTTAATGCCTGCTTCTAATTGTTTTTGTTTTGTTTTGTTTTTTTCCAGTAGCTCTTCCACAAAAGTTCCATTTCCACTCACACATTTCCACACTTTCACTCTGGACCAGAGCCAAATAAACTATTTCATAAATATGCCTCTGTTGAAAACTCTGCTCCAGGTGCAGGAGACGCTGCGCACTGCTGCCTCAATGCCACACTCTCACACAGAGTCACTACTGATGAAACGGCTCATTGGCGTCTCCAACAGACCAACCCTTACTTTCATAACATCTCTGACATCCGATTAAAATTATGGTTTTAACTCTTGGCAGGTGACTTCCCCCCCAGAAGCGGGTGTATTGAAAGAACCGTCCAAACAAACAAGCACGGCGTCAAACAGCCTGCAGTCTTGCCGCATGTTTGCTTAACTATCTTTCACTTTAAAGTGCCTGTTCGAGGCTGAGGTCTACCCACAGTCACGTCTCAAGATGAGATAAATCTAGAGAAAATAAACACTTCTGTGTCGAATCTTCCTGTGAATCCTGATCTGTTGTTTCTGTTCTGGATCTTCGTGGAAAATAGGGCTAGTAACCGCTGTTTGGCCATGAGACGTGTACCAAGGGCACACTGCCTGTTCTGTAATGTGATATCTGTCGTGCTGGTGAGGTTTTCTTTCATAACTGCGTCTCACGGTAAACAACCACTGATTTACATGGCTAAATGGCGTTGTACATACTTTAGAGAATGTCACGTTTATACACATCCGCATACATCCTGATACAGACACGCACTTCAATACGTCTTTGTGCTAGGACTGGGCAATACATATCAATCATTTTAAGCCTTATGACAAAATTCGGTATATTTCTATATTTGTTTATTTGTGTTTTTTTTTTTTAAACCAAACCTTCATTATACAGCCATAAAATCCAGTTAAAAATAATCACTTTTTTTTTTCCAAATAGCTTTTTGGAAAAGTTCAAATGTTTGAAAAGTTTTTCAAAAGTGTGATATCTAGGCCTACAAAAAATTAAAATCGTAAAAGATCATGGGAATGTCATGTTATAAAAATGATTTTCCCGACAGAAATATTGAAAATCCAACAGTAACTGGGCAATACATATCAATCATTTTAAGCCTTATGACAAAATTCGGTATATTTTTATATTTGTTTATTTGTGTTTTTTTTTTTTTTAAACCAAACCTTCATTATAATCTATGAGTGTGTACTGTGTTACTAATCAAAAATTAAGTTTTGATATATTTACAGTAGGAAATTTACAAAATATCTTCATGGAACATGATCTTTACTTATAATATCCTAATGATTTTTGGCATAAAAGAAAAATCGGTAATTTTGACCCAAACAATGACTATTGCTACAAATATACCGGTGCTACTTATGACTGGTTTTGTGCTCCAGGGTCACATATATATATAAATAAATACAGTCAACCACCTTCAACATTTCTCACATTATCTCAGTTTATTCATTTTGATGCTTAATTTTGTACAATCTGTGGTGTAAAAAGGTCGCATTAGCAGTTAAAGAAAAAACACTTAAGCAAAACATGGTCAGGTCAAACTGTCTGAATAATTTTTTGTCCCAAATTTTTATCAATTTCACTGGTAGTCCACTGTATGAAGAATATTTAGGTGTAATTCAGTATGTCACAGTTTACTTTATTTTGCTATCCTCACTTACATCTGTCTGTCTAGATAGATAGATAGATAGATTGATAGATAGATGGATGTCATATTTGTTAACATGTTTGGAAATTTATTTTTACTTAATAAAGATGCCATGCTTTTTTTTTTTAAAAAATAAATAAATAACAGTACACATACATATGTAAACAAAAACGTTTATTTTGGATGCGATTAATCTCGATTAATCGCTTGACAGCACTACAAAAATCGTGTGTGTGTGTGTGTGGAGCAAAAAAAACAGTCATAAGGGTCAATTATTTGAAATTGGACAAAAATGTATACACAATAAGCTTTCCATTGATGTATGGTTTGTTAGGATAGGACAATATTTGGCCGAGATACAACTATTTGAAAATCTGGAATCTGGCGGTGCAAAAAAAGTTGTCCAAATGAAATTCTTAGTAATGCATATTACTAATCAAAAATTAAGTTTTGATATATTTACAGTAGGAAATTTACAAAATATCTTCATGGAACATGATCTTTACTTATAATATCCTAATGATTTTTGGCATAAAAGAAAAATCGGTAATTTTGACCCAAACAATGTATTGTTGACTATTGCTACAAATATACCGGTGCTACTTACGACTGGTTTTGTGCTCCAGGGTCACATATATATATAAATAAATACAGTCAACCACCTTCAACATTTCTCACATTATCTCAGTTTATTCATTTTGATGCTTAATTTTGTACAATCTGTGGTGTAAAAAGGTCGCATTAGCAGTTAAAGAAAAAACACTTAAGCAAAACATGGTCAGGTCAAACTGTCTGAATAATTTTTTGTCCCAAATTTTTATCAATTTCACTGGTAGTCCACTGTATGAAGAATATTTAGGTGTAATTCAGTATGTCACAGTTTACTTTATTTTGCTATCCTCACTTACATCTGTCTGTCTAGATAGATAGATAGATTGATAGATAGATGGATGTCATATTTGTTAACATGTTTGGACATTTATTTTTACTTAATAAAGATGCCATGCTTTTTAAAAAAAAAAAAAATAAATGAATGCTAAGTGACATTGAATTACAGTTTTTAATTGATTCAGTGAATTTACCAACTCTAACGTTATTTTTAACGTTTAAATCTGTAAGTGCTGTCAAACTCGAGAATTGTGAGATCATGAGAATTGACTGTTTTTAAGAAAATTAATATCCAAATCAAAATTACTTCACTATACAGTGTTTCTAAATATTATAGCACCAACAACATAGTTGCAAACATGCCGTGAATATCCGATATATCACCCAGCCCTAGTTGGTGCTGTGGTTGAGTGGCTTGTAGACTCTCTCCTTTGTGGTGAAGGTGTTTCTTCAATAGAGAAGTTTTTATTTTCCCTATATCCTCAAATACCTGCTTGCTGAAGTTCCCTGTCCGAGCCCTTTGGGACGTGTCTCAGCGGATGCATGTGTGTGTTTATTTCCCTGTGCATTGCATATTATATGACCTGCTTTCCTGTGTGTGTCCACAGGAGTTGATTCCTCTCATTCTGTGTACGGCCTGCCTGCATCCCGAGCCCAAAGAAAGAGACCAGCTACTGCACATCCTCTTTAATCTTATCAAGAGACCTGACGATGAGCAGAGGTGTGTGCGCATTTGGGCATCTGCGCATGTGTAAACTGACCAAAAAAAATCGGTTTGTTACGAGTTTGATAACACTCTGCTGTAATCTTCCTCTCCAGGCAGATGATTCTGACCGGGTGTGTGGCATTCGCCCTACATGTGGGTCCCACTCGGGTGGAAGCTGAACTCTTGCCACAGTGCTGGGAACAGGTTAGTTCTGAACTCGTACACACACTCACCACATAAAAAAACTAGTGAAAAAAACAGGAATTCCTTTGTAGGCACACTCTGTCATTCACACAAACCAAATGGTCAAAACAACAATTTTGTAACATCCTATGAACTTTTTTTATCAGTACATCTGTAATAGTTTTCATATGTGAAAAGATTAGCCAATCAAAGCATGGCTGATTTACATATAGAAGATGCAGTGGCACAATAAACTACTGTTTATCATGGTTAGAGGAAGTGTAATAATGTCATGGAAAACTGCATTTATAACTATTTTTGGTGTCAAAAAAACATTACATAACTAAAAAAAAGTACTACGGAAGTGTAGAATATGGTGCATAAAGTGGTCTCAAATGTTTTTGGACATTTAAGTCACACTTAAATATTTTTGAGCATTTTTAGCTTTTACTTGATCGGTTTCAAATTTTTTAATCTTTTTGAAATGGGTTATTAGAATATTTTTTGAATGGAATATTGGAATCCATTTAGAATGGAGTCTTAATAATAGAATATTTTAACCTTTTTACATTGAAATCTTTATAATGGAATATTTGAACCTTTTTACAGTGGAATCAATGTAACAGAATTTTAAAATCTTTTTACAATAGCATCTTTGAATCTATTTAGAATGTAATCTTGATAATAGAATATTTGAACCTTTTCGAAAAGAATTTTTTCAACTTTAAAATCAAATATTTAATAAATAAAAAAATCTTTATATTTAAATCTCTCGAAATGGACTTAAAGACTTTAGTAATTAGATTTCTGTGGACATAGTGAACATAATTGAATACTGATTGAATTTTCAAATATTTAATTTTTTTTTAATACTTTAGTCTTTTTTAATACTTTTTTT
>NW_015662000.1:1465801-1478333 GCF_001515625.1 Sinocyclocheilus rhinocerous | reverse complement strand
ATATATCACCCAGCCCTAGTTGGTGCTGTGGTTGAGTGGCTTGTAGACTCTCTCCTTTGTGGTGAAGGTGTTTCTTCAATAGAGAAGTTTTTATTTTCCCTATATCCTCAAATACCTGCTTGCTGAAGTTCCCTGTCCGAGCCCTTTGGGACGTGTCTCAGCGGATGCATGTGTGTGTTTATTTCCCTGTGCATTGCATATTATATGACCTGCTTTCCTGTGTGTGTCCACAGGAGTTGATTCCTCTCATTCTGTGTACGGCCTGCCTGCATCCCGAGCCCAAAGAAAGAGACCAGCTACTGCACATCCTCTTTAATCTTATCAAGAGACCTGACGATGAGCAGAGGTGTGTGCGCATTTGGGCATCTGCGCATGTGTAAACTGACCAAAAAAAATCGGTTTGTTACGAGTTTGATAACACTCTGCTGTAATCTTCCTCTCCAGGCAGATGATTCTGACCGGGTGTGTGGCATTCGCCCTACATGTGGGTCCCACTCGGGTGGAAGCTGAACTCTTGCCACAGTGCTGGGAACAGGTTAGTTCTGAACTCGTACACACACTCACCACATAAAAAAACTAGTGAAAAAAACAGGAATTCCTTTGTAGGCACACTCTGTCATTCACACAAACCAAATGGTCAAAACAACAATTTTGTAACATCCTATGAACTTTTTTTATCAGTACATCTGTAATAGTTTTCATATGTGAAAAGATTAGCCAATCAAAGCATGGCTGATTTACATATAGAAGATGCAGTGGCACAATAAACTACTGTTTATCATGGTTAGAGGAAGTGTAATAATGTCATGGAAAACTGCATTTATAACTATTTTTGGTGTCAAAAAAACATTACATAACTAAAAAAAAGTACTACGGAAGTGTAGAATATGGTGCATAAAGTGGTCTCAAATGTTTTTGGACATTTAAGTCACACTTAAATATTTTTGAGCATTTTTAGCTTTTGCTTGATCGGTTTCAAATTTTTTAATCTTTTTGAAATGGGTTATTAGAATATTTTTTGAATGGAATATTGGAATCCATTTAGAATGGAGTCTTAATAATAGAATATTTTAACCTTTTTACATTGAAATCTTTATAATGGAATATTTGAACCTTTTTACAGTGGAATCAATGTAACAGAATTTTAAAATCTTTTTACAGTAGCATCTTTGAATCTATTTAGAATGTAATCTTGATAATAGAATATTTGAACCTTTTCGAAAAGAATTTTTTCAACTTTAAAATCAAATATTTAATAAATAAAAAAATCTTTATATTTAAATCTCTCGAAATGGACTTAAAGACTTTAGTAATTAGATTTCTGTGGACATAGTGAACATAATTGAATACTGATTGAATTTTCAAATATTTAAATTTTTTTTAATACTTTAGTCTTTTTTAATACTTTTTTTTTAAAGTCTTTTAAGATTGTTTTTGTTATTAGATAAATACAGAAAAAAATGCATAATAATTTAATTATTTATAATAATTAAACTTTAGTTTTTTTAAAAAGTACCCTTAAAGTTGGTTAAAGGGATAGTTCACCCAAAAATGAAAATTCTATCATTAATTGCTCTATTGCTTTATCTCATTCCAAATCCATAAGACCTTTGTTCGCATGTGTCATGGTACTCTCGTGAACGCGCATCGAAGACTGAAACGCAATAGAAGACGTGGTGAATAAAGTGGTTATTTTTGTTTTCTTAGCACACAAAAACTATTCTCACAGCTTCATAAAATTAAGGTTGAACTACTGATGTCCCATGGACTATTTAAACGATGTATTTACTACCTTTCTGGGCCTTGAACGTGTCAGTTGCGTAGTTGTCTATGCCGGGTCAGAAAGCTCTCGGATTTTATAAAAAATATCTTACTTTGTGTTCCGAAGATGAACGAAGGTCTTGCAGGTTTGGAACGACATGAGGGTGAGTACGTTTTTGGGTGAACTATCCCTTTAAAAGTAATTTAAAAATGTAAAAGTAATTACAAAATGGTTCAGAAAGGTTTTATCCATTATGTATTTGTGAATATTCTGTCATTTTTATGATGGCTCTCAGACATAAAGTCTGATTTAAATTGTCCAAAAACATTTGAAGCTATCCCTATGTTTACTGTTAGTTTTTAAGTAAACTCTCAAAAGTACAGTATCTTCTCCGAGTTGCATATTTATTTAGGATAAAAGTTGCCAGTCTTTGACATTATGGTTTTGAGGTCCGTAAGATTTTTTTTAAAATTATTATTATTATTATTTTATTTATTTTAAAAAACGAATAATTTTTTTATATTTAGCAAGGACATGTTACATTTATCAAAAAGAGAAAAAACATATTTAGAATGGAATCTTTATAGTGAAATATTTGAATCTTTTTAGAATGGATTTTTTTTTTTTCGATTCTAAACAGTTAGGAGGCAGTTCATATATTAAAACAGCCTTAGAAACAATTTAGAACTGGATCTTTAGACTAGATTCTTTGAATCCTTTTTGCATTTAATCTTTACAATAGAATCTTTTGAATCTTTTAAAATTTATATTTAGACTCAAATGACCAAATCTATTATATTTGACTTTTCCATTTTAAATCTTTTAAATCTTTTTTTTTTTTTTTGTATTTCATATTTAGAATGAAATTTTTAAATCCATTTAGAATAGAATCATTTGAACATTTTATAATTTAATATTTTGAATCTAATTTTCAATTTTTGTTATACTGTATATGAATCTTGAGAATGAAGTCTTTCAATCTTTTCTGAATTGTGTATTTATTAAGAATAAAATTGTCCAGTCTTTTACACTACTGTTCAACAGTTTGGGGTCAGTACTTTTACTTTTTTAAAGAAATTAATACTTTTATTCAGCAAAGGCACATTAAATTAATAAAAATAAAAATGTGACTGTAAAGACGTTTGCATTCTTACAAATAGTTTCTATTTCAAATAAATACTGTTCTTTTGAACTTTCTTTTAAAAAAAAAGAATTATATAAAAAATGTCCTGTTTCCACAAAAATATTAACTTTTTTCAACACTAATAACAATAAGAAATGTTTCTTGAGCACCAAATGTGCATATTAGAATTATCTCTGAAGGATTAGTGACACTAAGACTTGAGTAACTGGAGTTTACATTGGCTGTATATCATAGAGTTACAGTCGTAAGGTTTATTAATTTTCATTTATTAATTCTATAAAAAACTGGCCTTTACATCTGAACTGATTTGGCTCAAACGGGGCTCTGATTGTCGGTGTTATGCCTTTTTTGCCTTTGTATGCTCCAGTCTATAATGAAGTGTCTGATGTTTACTCACTCCCTCGTGAGTATGAACACTTCATCATTTTATCAAACACAGCAGAATACAAAAAAAGATGTTGTGTAGGCAATTCAGAGCTGGCATGGGAATACAAGTATAGGTGTGTGTGTGTGTGTCTACAGAAGGAGATCCGAAGCTCTCTGGTTCTGTCCATGCTCCAGCAAATGTTGGCGGAAGATAAAGCCGATATGGTCCGAGAGGCTGTGGTGAAAAGTTTGGGCATCATAATGGGCTTCATTGACGACCCAGACAAATACTCACAGGTGTGTGCATGTTTTGGTGCTCAAGCACAATCCAGTGTTTTTACACTTACTTTACTAGTGTTTTCTTATGTAAGTCTGCTTTATTTTGTATATGGCTATGTAATAGGGCTTTGAGCTGATGCTGTTGTCTCTGGGCGACCCATCAGAGAGAGTGGTCAGTGCCACCCACCAAGTTTTCATTCCTGCCTTCGCTGCCTGGTGCACAGAACTGGGCAACTTACAGTCCCAGCTCATCCCCTCCCTCCTCACACGCATCGAGAAGCTGCTCAAGGTGAAAACCAGCACGTACACACACACACTAACTTTCTTGTGAAGACCCTTCATTTTGTTTAGCATGTTTAGACTTCACCTGGCCTGTTTTGAATCTATATAGTTTATATATATATATATATTAAATCTTTTTAGAATTTAATACTTAGAATGGACTTTAATGGAACTTTATTATTGGAGTGATACTTAAGAATCATTTTAGAAATGAATTTTTAGATTGGAACCATGAAGGCTTTTTGAATTTAATCTTTACAACAGAATATTTCTGATCTTTTTTTGGATCTTATTAAGTAACATAATCAAATCTTTTATTATCTTTCAAATGGAATCTTTTGAATCTTTTTTCAGAGTTTAATATTTAGAATGGAATCTTTGAATCTATTTAGAATAGAATTATTTGATCATTTTATTTTTAAATATTTGGAATCTAATTTTCAAATCAGTTATATTTGTGCCTTGAGAATGAAGTCTTTATTGTTCTGAATTGCATATTTATTTAGAATAACATTTTTCCATTTTTCCCCCTTTTTTTAAGAAATTAAAACGTTTGTTTAGCAAGGACATTAAAATGAGCAAAAGTGACAGTAAAGACAAAGTTTCTATTTCAAAAAAAAAAAAAAAACATTTATTACTTTATCAAAGAACACCACAACTGTTTTAAAAATTTGACAATAATAATAATATTTCTTGAGCACCAAATCAGCATATTGGGATGATTTCTGATGGATCATGTGACACTGAAGACTGCAGTAATGGCTGCTGAAAATTCAGCTTTACATCACAGGAATAAATTACATGTTAAAATATATTAAAATAGAAAGCAGTTATTTTAAATTGTAATAATATTTAACAAAATTACTGTTTTTACTGTATTTTTCACCTAATAAATGCAAAAGCATCACAAGCCTAAGTTGATCGTAGAACCATTGTAATCAAGGCTTACGATGCTTTTGGGAAATGCAGCCCAGGTTTTGCAGTTCTTCTCAGAACATTTAGAGACATTGTGTGCCCACAAAGTAACTAAGCACAACATATCCAGCACTACAGACACACTCTTTTAGCTTCCTTCAGTTATTTAATTCCTAAATTCCTCTCTCTTCCTCCAGCAGGGTGAATATGGTCTAGATGAACACAAGCTACATATGTATCTGTCGGCGCTTCAGTCCCTCATCCCGTCTCTATTTGCGGTGCTGCTTCAGAACGCCCCCTTCACCAGTCGAGCCAAACTACAGGGAGACGTGCCTCCAATCGAGGGTGAGGGTCGGCCAACGTCAACACACACGCACGCGTTTTTCGCTAACTTTCTCAGTCAGGCCACGTTTAGCTACGCAGACCTGGCGCCTGACTCAGTGTAACTGTAGGGTTCCTGCCATGTTGAGGTTGCTCTCTGGTTTTGGGCTCACTATCAAAGTGCTCTTTCATTTACGAACGGCCGCTGCGTCAGATGATTTGTGCAGTTATGCTTTTTTTTGGTGTATTCTTGGTTTTAAAATCTGCTCCCGTGTGTGTGTGTGTGTGTGCATGTGACCTCGCAGTGACCCGGTTCCCGCGGCCAGCCTCCCCGTTGCAGGATGTGGCCACCATCGTGGGCAGCCGAGAGCAGTTGGCAGTTCTGCTGCAGTTATTTGATCATCAGCTCCAGCATGAAGGAACTACAGGATGGGACAGTTTGCTCTGGGTGGTCAACCAGTTGTATGTTAATGTCTCACGCACACTTTTCCCCCTTTTGACCTCTGGTTTTTGCCATTGTTATTGAAGGTGGAGACAGGAACTTGGGTCACCCACTCATGTTGGAGCACAAGGCCACACCTCAGACATTCTAGAGCATTAAATGGCATGCCTATGTGTTCGTTAAAAAGAAACGGCTCATAAAAACACTTTACTTGATCTTTTGATATACAGTTAGAATTCATAATCCAAAGATGTCTCTTCATCCCACCCAGATTATTTAGAAAAAGGGAAACCTAAGGGTCAGAAAGTGTCAGATGGCGTCATAACAAAGAACATATTAACATTTGGAATAGGCCACTCCAGACAAACTCAGAAGTTTTTGTAAATGGCTGAAGATGTTAGCGTCAGTTAATTCTTATTAAAATTAAAATTAATAGGAATGAAAATGTTTTATTTTTTGATAAAATAATTAAAAATATTTTTTTAATAAAGTGTGTGTGTGTGTGTGTATGTGTATATATATATGTATATATATATATGTGTGTACACGTACTTTTAGTAAAAATATATTTGTATTTTTAATTATTTTATTTATCTAAATATACATACGTATATATATATATATATTGACATCATGGTTCGGTATGGTTTCGGTACATCAGGAGGAAAAAATACTAAACATAAATTGTTTTTGTTTTTTTTGTTTTTTTTATTGTTTTTTTTTTTTATTCAGTGTTTCACTGAACAAATTACTCTTTAAATAAATTAAATTATAATTAAAATGTTCTTTAAATCTACCTCATAAAATAATAACTAAAAATCTACCTCAACTTCTGCTCTAAACTATAGGGAGCCCTTTTACATTGCTATAAGGTTACAATTAACAACAGAGCCCAAACTTAAACTTAATTACTATTTATTTTTAACTATAATAATCAACACTCAAATAAAAAAAAAATTGTATGCAAACATGTCAATTGCACTCAATGCAGTTTGTAAATTAGCTTCTAAATTATTAATAATAATTCTATTTGTTGTTTAAATCTAATCATTTACACATTGGCTGTCATAACTTGTTTGATAAAATATTTATTTAAATATACATTAAGTGATTACGACATCACTAAAGTAAAATATTATGAGTAGCTATATAGTCTATATTTCGCGAAATGCTCTTCTCTAGACTTAATTTCACACAGTGAGCTATCACGCCTCATCAAAGAGTGCGTACCGAACCGAAAGACCTTCAGTATGAATACGTGTACCGTTACACCCCTAATATATATATATATATTTATATATTATATTTTATAATATAATTTGTTTATTTTATATTATTTTATTTATTTTATATATTTATTTATTTATTATATATTAAATAAAAAATATATTCCACTTTAAAATGTTTTTACATATATATATATACTGTATATAATATATATAATTTTTTCCCCCTTTTTGTATTAGTTAGCCAATCAGAACAGAGGTCTTTTATTTATTTATTTCAGGTTTATTTGACAGGGACAATGCACATCAACAATACATAAATGCACAATAATGCTGACTCTCAATTAACCATTTCTTTAAGTGAAACTTAAAGGAAGCATAAGTATTGGAATTTGTAATATCAGTTGGGATGGAGTTCCACTCACGAGCAGCCCTAACTGAAAACACTGTTTGACTAAATGCACTTTTTCTTAAAGGGACTATGCAGTCACCTCTTACTGCACTTCTCGTTAATCTGTAAGCAGATGGTGCTACGTTTACAAACTGATTCAATACAGGAGGAGCCAGTCCATGTCTGATTTTATACATAAGACAAAGATCTGTAGATATAATCAAATTTTCCCAACTTAAAATATTGTATTTTTTTTTTAAATATCACAGTGATGATCGTATATGGATTTGTATGTGAGAAGATCATCGAATGCATAAACATCTTCGCAGCCTTAGTTGACATGCAGCTACGGGCATATCTAAAATTTGCCAAATTGAACTTAATATGATTGCAAACCTTCTTAATGTGCGTTTTAAAAGTAAGATTGCTATCAATATATACACCCAGATATTTAAAATCTGAGACAACTTGTAGTCTCTCCCCATCTATGACTACAACTGACTCCGCACGGGAACTTTTAGGTTTTAGTTGTAAACAATTATGTTTTAGCCATTCCGTGATCTTTAACATTGAACTTGTTAGCTGATCAGCAGCTTGAGCTGCACTATTAGCATGTACAAAAACTACTGTATCATTTTACATATCAAAGTCCTAAAGGTATGAGCAGCACATTTGAGGTACTCATGAAGGTACGATCGTGCAGTTAGGTACAATGCGTTTGAAATCCTTTTAGTGACTGTATATGTATACATCTCACCATATGTTGCATGTAAATGTCTAAGTTTACCTACATTTGCAATGGACCTGATTCTGTCTTTTTCTCCACAGTTTACCACAGCTTATAGAGATTGTAGGACGCATCAACGTCACCTCATCCACCTGTGTGCACGAGTTCTCCAGGTTCTTCTGGAGATTATGTCGAACGTTTGGGAAAATCTTTACCAACACTAAGGTAGGACAGGTCAAAAGACATTTGCCGTACAGTAATCTCTCTCTAGCACCTTTTTTCATGTACTTTTTTTATATTTGACTAAGTGAAGTAGCTAAATAAAGCTTGTGCTGCAAACCGTTCCAACAGTTTCAGTTTAATGTAGATGTTGTTTTCCCCTCATTTTTGAAGGTAAAACCTCAATTCCAAGAAATCCTGCGGCTATCTGAGGAGAATGTGGGTGAGTGACTGTTCACTTAACCAAAAATAATACTCCCGCTGTCAGCGACACACACACACACACACACACACTCACTCTCTTCGTCTCTATATCTCTTTCCCATGCTAGAGGCTTGTGTGTCAAATATGTGTTTTCACTCTTCATGGGATTTGGAAATGGAGCTTTTTCTTTCATTCTTTGAATGTTTGTTCAGTTAAAAAAAGTCTATGGTTAAAGTATCTGCCAACAAAACTGGGCATGTTGTATCATTGTAATGGTTTGAAATTAATTTTGCTAAATTATTACCAGATAAGTTGAACTAATTCTTAACGGAGTGTTCAGTTATATGTTTAGAGATTGTAACACAGATTGTGTCCTGCAGACGCCTCCGCAGGAAACGGCATCCTTACAAAGGCTACGGTGCCGATCTATGCAACCGGAGTCCTGACATGCTACAATCAGGTAGGAGCTTCATTGTACGCCAGGTGTGTGATGTCTCAATTCAGAAAAAGCCTCTCTCTGATGAAGTTGTTCGTTTCAGGAGGAGGACCGTAAACTCTTGGTTGGCTTTCTTGAGGATGTCATGACCACGCTGTCTCTCTCCCATGCTCCTCTTGACAGTCTAAAGGCTTCATTTGTAGAGCTGGGGTGAGTGTCTGTCAGCACTGTTAAATCTGCATTTCTGCATGTGCTCATCTGAGGCTGCAATTCCTTTAAGCTGATGTAAAATGACTTGCTCTCGAGTGTCGTGACCCCACCGTTGAGAGTACCTGTCAGTTTCTATGCACTGAAGCTTTATTAATTCATCCATTTGAAAGTAGTAGTTCACACAAAAGTTAAAACCGTCATCATTTACTCCCCCTCGTGTTATTCCAAATCCATATGATTTTATTTTATTGGAACACAGAAGCAGATGTTTAACTGTAACCAGAGGCTGTCAAGCTCTAAAAAATGCAATTAAAAATGCGATCTCAGATATAAGATCTCATACTTTGCAGGGTGAGATTTATTTATTACTGTAAATATATAACTTTATATTTATCTTATTAGCTTTACATGTATCATTTATAATATATAATGTAATATAATAATATTAATAATATATAATTGTATTTATTTGAATTATTTGTAATTATTATTTATTTATTTATTATTTTTTGCATTATAACATGCTTCTGACATCCTGAGGGTTAACCGTGCTTAATTGCTATGAAAATTTGTATGAAAATAGTGGCATAATACCATAAGGAGGGGGGCTAAGATTAATTTATCACTGCAAATATAAAACTTTATATTTATCATTTTAAATAATTT
The DNA here is from genome assembly GCF_001515625.1 of Sinocyclocheilus rhinocerous. Classification (NCBI taxonomy): domain Eukaryota; kingdom Metazoa; phylum Chordata; class Actinopteri; order Cypriniformes; family Cyprinidae; genus Sinocyclocheilus; species Sinocyclocheilus rhinocerous. The sequence goes on along the minus strand of NW_015662000.1, from coordinate 1,468,743 downwards.
GTATTTTTGCATGCATCATTTAAATGTAATATTTAATAGTTTTACAATTATTTTAAAATATTTAGAATTTTTTTACACATTTAAAATTATTATCATTTTATAGTTATTTTAAGAATTTTATTTAAAGTATTTTTTATTATTTTATTATTTCAAGTGTTTTAAATATATATTCATAGTTTTAAAATTATTTGAAAAATATGATTACACAAAATGTGTAAACATTTATATTAATTTTACATTTATAATTGTATTTTATGATTTCATCGTGTTAAAATTTTGAAAATATAGTTTATTACACAATTTTTACTCAGATTTTTTTGTTCGTTTTTTTTATGTTTGTAATTTTATTTTATTTAAAAATGATTACAAATAAAAATTTGCCATAATAGCTGGAAGTTGTACAGTTATTTAAGAAACTTCCAAGAGCAGGAAATTAAACTTTTTACTGCAAAACATTACAAATTGATTTGTCTTTTTTTTGTCTTTTTTTTTTTCTTATTGATCGCAAGTAATTCTTGCAATTTCAACAGTTTCATCTACAGCGGTGGCCAAAATTATTAGAACACTAGTATTTTCACCAGCTAAAAATGGTTTTAAGTAAGGTTTTTCTATCTTTTGCTGTAGTGTGTTTCTCATTTTACAGCATTTTTACACAAGTGCCTAAAACTTTTCACAGTACTGTAGCTTTGCAGGTAGGTTTCTTGAAGCATATTGGAAAAGTTGCCACAGTTCTTCTGGATTTAGTCTGTCTTGAAACCATTTTTTAGCTGGTTGAAAATACTAGTGTTCTAATCATTTTGGCCACCACTGTATATTAGCCAGTAAGCTAATATTAGCTAATATTAAAGGAATAGTTCACCCAAAAATGAAAATTCTGTCTTTAATTACTCACCCTCAAGTCTTTCCAAACCCGTAAGACCTACCTTCATCTTCATAACACAAATGAAAATATTTTTGATTGATTCCATAGACAGCAACGTAACTGACACGTTCAAGGCTCAGAAAGGTAGCAAGGACATACAGTATAGTCCAGAATTTTCATTTCTGGGTGAACTATCCCTTTAAATGTTTAAGTTAATATAAACTTGATACTAAAGTTTTAAATGTAATACTGAAGGTTAAAAGGTTGACAAGCAGAACCCATTCTAAACCGAATGTCACATAAAACCAAATGTTCACATTTGCAAGACATAAACACTCACATACCGGCCCGAGGCCAGTAGGTCATCCTTGAAGTTGAGCCCCGCATAAACCTACAATAATGATTTAAGCACTTGAGTACAAAAATAACATGTCCCAATTTGTTCGACTCCCGTATCCTGATGATCTAATGCAGCAGACGTTTCATGCTAATGGCAGTCTAACTGACTAGAAGATCAGGTTTAGTAGGATCATCAACTGTCATTTTGTGATTACCCACTAAAACCGTTACTTCCTGTCTCCAGGGCAAACCCAGCGTATCATGAGCTTCTACTGACGGTGCTTTGGTATGGAGTGGTCCATACATCTGCACTGGTACGCTGCACCGCTGCACGCATGTTCGAGGTAAGCCCTCCCTCCAATTCCCGCTTCAAACATTGACATGCATAGTTTACTTAGCCATAATGTTAATAAATACTTCCAATGTCCTCAAGTTTGTTTAAAGACATTTAGCATCCTCCAGGCCAGTCAAATGATTAGTTTTATTACCTAATGCTTTGTTTTAAATGCAAATTTGCTGTAATATGATGTTAATGGTTGGTGTGAGGTGGTAAACATGTATTTTCAGAGCTTTCCACACTCCCTCTAGGGCCCCCTTGTGCCTTGTCATCCCTGTTGCCTGTCAGATCACTGAATGTTTACTTGTATTTAAAGTCGTTGCAGCTTTAAAGCATCCGTACGTCTTTTGCACCACAGCACGCTTGCTATTGCCATTCACAAATGATGTAACGACCCCCACATTTCATCCCCCCACCCTGTTGTAAGTCGGTAATGAAGGTTCGAGGAGTGTTCAGAAACTCTTCCATGTGAGAAACCCCCTTCTCCTCATCTGTGGTCGTAGCTTTAGTTAAATTTGCCTGGCCTCTTTAGCCCTTAATTTTTATTTCATTTATCTGTGTAGGGCCTCCTTGGGCTTCTGTCATGTTTTTCGTTGTATGTCTGCGCTGTTTTTTAGTTTGTTACCGTTGTTTCTTTTTTGTGTTCTTTTGTTTCTCTCTTTCTCTCTGCGGTGTTCCATGACACTGTGCTCGCTCTTTCCATGCATCCTGTGACATCACCCCTGCTCTGACCAATCAGCTGTTGGTGAAGGGGGTGAATGAAACTCTAGTAGCTCAGAGAGTTGTTCCAGCACTTATCACTCTCTCCAGTGATCCTGAAATGTAAGTCTCCTCCTGCCTCCTTCATCCATGCACCTCCCTCCACCTTGGTTCTCTCGGGAGGCCACAACTTTATTAGCCCCTCCTCCAGCGAGCACCGCCTACCTGAGCCAAGATTTAAGTGTTTCACATTATTTATGTCGAAAGAAATTAATGTCATGTTAAAAATATTGCAGCTGAAACAATGAAATGTCACCTTAAAATAAAAATAAATAAATAGATGAGGATCATGAATATTTTCTCCATTATGATTTTATCATTTTCGTCACATTGAACCAGGTTCTCATTACCATAACGTGGGGAGAAAAATCTCATTCTAATAACTGTAATGCATTAAAGGGTTAGTTCACCCAAAAATGAAAATTAGGCTGCGTTTTACTCACCCCCGAGGCATCCTAGGTGTATATGATTTTCTTCTTTCAGACGAATCCAGTCGTAGTTATATTAAAATTTGTCTTTGATCTTTCAAGCTCTATCATTGCAGTCAGCGGGTGTTGCATTGCTTCAGTCCAAAAGAACTTAAATAAAAATCACCTATCCATAAAAAAAGTGTCTCACACGGCTCCGGGGGGTGAACAAAGGCCT
>NW_015662000.1:1453122-1465662 GCF_001515625.1 Sinocyclocheilus rhinocerous | reverse complement strand
ACAATGTTTAATATAACTCCGACTGGATTCGTCTGAAAGAAGAAAGTCATATACACCTAGGATGCCTCGGGGGTGAGTAAAACGCAGCCTAATTTTCATTTTTGGGTGAACTAACCTTTTAATGAAAGCAAACCTCTTTGGACTTTTTTTTAAACAACAAAAATACAATATATAATTAATACTACCATGATTTATACATAAAATTGTAGATGAAAAATGTAATGTATTATTTATTTATTTATTTATTTTGCATTAAAATAAGCTTCTAACCAACAGAGGGTTAAATGTGCTTAATTGCTACAAAACTATTGTCATAATGCAAAATAAATCTAAAATAGGCTTTTTTTATTATAAAAATTCTAAAATTAATATTTTATATAGTTTTTTTTATTATTTTATATTTTTATTTTATTTTCTTATTTTGCGGTTGAAATATGCCCCTATATATACATATTTATTTTTGAAATATACCATTGTTAACCATCATTCCGGTTGATAGAATTATGCCATGTATGTAAATCATTTGTAATTCATGCTAATGTTATGTCAGTGCGAAAGTGTATTTCTGGCTCTCCTGATGAAACCAAGGCTTGAGAGACCGTGCTTATTTTGTTTATGTCTCACGTGCTCGGTGTACTAACATCCTTCGTTCAGGCTACACTAATCGCCGCATGCTTGGAGAAGCTGCCTGCTTTCCACAGTCCATTCATCCCTTCATTCAGCCCATTTGTCCATCCATGTGGCCCGTGGCATGTTTGGCTGCCAGTCACTCTTTCCCAAGGCCCCCTAGCACTACAGTCTCCTCTACCACCCCCCTCTCCTGCTAGGTTCTTGGCCATTTGTGTTTGACACCCCCCGTCTCTCTTTTGCATCTGACTGGTTTGCAGCTGGTTCTTCGAGGCATGAGCGAAGCCTTAATTGACAAGCGAGTAGCCCCGGCCCTTATTACCTTGTGCAGTGGTCCTGAATTGTGAGTTAACCGCAGCTATGAGATGCTTTAAAAACCAAATATCTTGTCTCCTCTCCGCATTCTCTCGGTTGGATATTTTTTATTTTTACTTTTCTGGGGGGGGGGGATATTTGTTGTCTGTTTGTTTCTGTTTTGGTTTTCATACTGACATGGGAATGATCATGTGACATTAATCATCTTGCTTACCACATATTCCATCAAGTGATTGGCATCTCATGGTTCTGTACCATTCATGCATCTTTTATCATTTTAGTGGGTAATGGAATGGTTTCTTTTGGATGTGTAGTGACTGATTTTCTGCTTTCAGCTCAGTGAGGATATCAACAATACCTGCCTTCGGAACTATTATGGAAACCGTAACTCAAAAAGAGGTACGAGTCTTCCATATTACAGACACCCACACAACCCACATATATTTGTTCTGTTACACCAAATACACAAAATAATGATCTTTAAAAAAGCATCATATGACCCCTTTAAAGTATTTAAATCTCTAGTTTATTAAAAAATACACATGTTTGGTTATTGTTATATAATATCATATGTAATATTTAAACACCGTTCTGGGCTTAAAAAACAAAAATGAATATATAAAAAAAATACAACACAACCCACATGTATTTGTCAATTTAAAAGTATTTAAATCTCTGAATTATTGAAAAATTGATATGTTTGGGTATTGTTATACACGTATCATATGTAATATTTAAAAAAAAAAAAAAAACATCCCAACAGAACACAGTTCAGGGCTTTAAATACAACATAAAATGAAAAATATCAAATAAATAAATGTATATATTTATTATATATATTATACATAATTATATATTTATTATTATTTACAGCAAAAATAAATGTATAAAAATATAATCTAAACCTATATATAATTTGAACTAAGGTTGACAAAGTGTATAGAGAAGGTCTTATTTATTTTTGTGTCATGTGTGTTTATTAGCTGCTAGAGAGAGTGAAAATGCAGCTGGCCTCTTTTCTGGAAGACCCCCAGTATCAGGACCAGCATTCTTTGCACATGGAAATCATCAAAACATTTGGAAGAGTAGGACCCAACACAGAGCCACGCTTCAGAGATGAATGTGAGCGTCATCACTATGTATTCACTTGCATATGCAAAGTTTTTCACTGTTTGCACAGAGGAAAAACACCATAGCGTGTTGTAATGTGATGATAACAGTACCGTCGTGCTTCTGTGGCTGTGTTTGCCCTTTAGTGCACATACATTATACTGTGGCAGAAGTATTTTCTGTTTCTTTCATGTCCTGTTCTCTGTCTGTTTTTTTTCAACAGTTGTTCTTCCTCATTTGCACAAACTGGCTCTGTGCAACAACCAGCAGACAGTGGAGAGTAAAAGAATTGACATTGCCACTCAACTGTTTGAGGCATACAGCGCCTTATCCTGCTGTTGTATCCTTTATATATTTCTAAATTTGAAGTTTAGAACCGCCTTTCAACTTGTCTTACATAGCAAGGTTTTGACTATTAGCATGAAAGGAATACTTCACCCAAAAATGAAAATGTATGAAAAATGTACTCAAACCATCAAAGATTTAGATGAAGTTTGTTTTTTCATCTGAACAGATTTGGAAAAATGTAGCATTACATCACATCCTCTGCAATGAATGGGTGCCGTCAGAATGAGAGTCCGAACAGCTGATAAAAACATTACAGTAATCCACAAATAATCCACGTCTCCAGTCTATCAAATAATGTTTTGTGAACCAAAAAGCTGCTTGTCTGTAAGAAACAAATCTATCTATCTTTTCTTTTTTTTTTTTTACTTGGAAAAACCATCTTAAACCTTCACCTCTGTTGAAAATATGAGTCCTCTATACTTAGTATTTTATTACACGTAACGCATAACATATATTTTTTTAATTTTGTGTTTATTCATATCATTTTATACAATTCAGTTAATTGAAAAGCTGTTTGTCTAAATCAGCATCTGTTTCTCAGTGGGACAGCTATTTAAAAACCTGAAATTTGTGTAAGCCAATCAGATTGTAACTTGTCATTTTGTCAAGCCTTTGCTATTTTGGGGATACATCAGACAATCCATGAACAGTCAGGGCAATCCTTTGACTGACCATTTGAGGCTTTTTTCAACGAATCAATCAAGCGGTTTTATTGTTTTTGTAAGCCTCAGTAATGCCCAGCGGTTTGCATTTCCAAAAATTTCCAGAAGTTGATTTTTCTCTAAGAGGGAACATTTTGATTACAAATGGAAAACAGATAGACAGCGGAATTGGACTGTACACCTCCACTGCTGATGTTTGGGAGCAGGAGCCATCTTTCACTGGTTTCTCTACTGATTTTGTGGCGTATGGCAGCTTGTATAACCACAGTCTTGCCTCCAGTTTCAACTTAATAACAGATACTGAACACACAGTCTGTGTGGCCACTTTCTCTCTGTGCTTTTTGAGTTTTTGAGCGATGGTCAACTATTTAAGCTGGACATGAGTCTCCATAGCTGGATTTGCATTCTCACTCTCTTTTTTTTTTTTTTTCCTCCTTTTCTTCTGAGAGCTTGGTCGTTGCGAAAATGTTTACATATCCCGCTGGCAGGAAAAGAAAGAAAATAAACCTCAGCCATTTTTGTGCACTAAATTGCAGGGTGGATGGCAGAATTTGTCGTTAACTGCTCTGTGATGTTGTCTGTTTGAGCGAAGAGAGCCTAGCCCAGCCCTTTGGTCAGGATTCCCAGCATACATGCCTTTGCAGATGCTCTTTTGTCCTGTTCTCCCCCCCACCCCCCCATCTTTCTCTGTTTCATTTCATTTTTGTCTGCTGTGTCACAGTTGAGACCCCCCTGTAGCAGTGGCTTGCCCCCCCCAGGCAGTTTTGTAAAACCTCGTCCTGTCTGTGTTTTGAGGTTTTGCAACATGATCAATATGAGGTTGAGTCTGGATCGTGGACTGTATACTGGTGTGTATTTACTGTAAAAGTGCAAGTCATTATGGGGTTTAACAGTGCAAATTTCTCACGGTTGGGTTTATATCAAGTTTTGTGGTGGTCATGGTTTCGGTTTGGTCGCTTTTAGGGGTGCGACGATCATCAGGCTGATACCAGTAACTCGAGTTAACACACTGTGTTTGTTGTTTCATTCATTTGCGGTTTTTAGTCGATTCAGCTGAATTACCAGTTATTCTTGAAAATCAAAATTCGTATAATATTTGGAATTAGTATTTATGTTTTGAGGGGCATTGTGAGCAGAGGTGTCAATTACATGTTCATTTAGTAAAAATGTAATATTTAGCTGTTTTAAGAATACATTTTTCACAGCAGATATTGGTATATGCGGTTTAATTATTTATTTCAAATAATCAATTCATTGGTATATCATGTAACATCATGGTGTAACATAATTAATTGGTAAATCATTTAATTAATTTCATAAAAGATAAACAGCCATAATTGTAGGTCTAATATAGTTTTAAATTTCAAATTACTTTTTTCTGTCTTTTGTTTTTGTTTTCACTCGATGACTATTAGTTTTATAGTAGTTTTATTTTTCTTCGGTGTTTTAGTTAGTAATTTATTTTATGAAACATTTATAGATCAACAGCCCTAATTAGAGGTGTATTATAGTATTCAATTTTGAATTAGTTTTTATTTTATTTTCAGTCTTTTTTGTTGTTTCCACTCTATTTTCATGTAGTTGTAGTTTTTTTTGTGTGTGTGTTTTATCATTTCAATTTAATGAAATTATTAACAACCTTAATTATAGGTTGATTATAGTTTTACATTTTAAATTTTATTTTCATTTTTTTGTTGTTGACTTTTTCTGTTATATAGTTTCAATGTATTAAATTTTTATTGGAGTTATAGTATTTTTGCGCTGTAAGATTCTATTTACACTGTTTTTCTGCTTATCATACTACTTATTGCAAATAATGGCAATTATCTGCCCCTCAGTATTGTAGCACATTATAAAACAATATGAAATAATAACGTATTGAGTGTAAATTATCATTTGAATTCAAATTATTAAATGGATGCCACCTTATTAGGACAATAAAGCCCTCCCTACACCTACCCTAACCCTACCCGATACTTTTTCAACTTTTTGATTATTTCCTTCAATTTTATTGAAAATAAATGCCTTTCCGATGTGATATGAGATTTGAAAAGGGAGAAAAAAAAGTCAAAAAGACTACGGCACGTGTTTTACCATCTACACCACTGGAGCTGATGTTTGATGGTCGTCTTTTGTAGTGTTGACTACCCCAATCACACGTTGGTTGGCGGAGTTAGTGTAAATAGCCTATTTGCACTTAGTGTAAATTGACACTCCGTATATTTATTTCATTATTTTTTTTCTCCCCAAGTATGCATACTGAACTGTAGATGGGTAGACGTGTATATTTCACAGGTATGTTTGACAGTCTTTTCTTAACTCCGGGGCTTTAGTTATTTCTGAAGAACTCATGGTGAATCATTTCCTCCCTGGACTGAGATGTTTGAGGACAGATATGGAGCAGCTCTCTCCGGAGCATGAGGTATTAAATCAAGATTTCAAAAAACATTTTCATAATTGTTTCTTTGTCATGTCTGTATGCCCACCCTGAAACAACATAAACTACCAAATTTTGCTACAAGTTTGATTGCAACATATAATCATTGCTGTTAAAAGGTTAGTTCACCCAAAAAAAGAAAATTCTGTCATTAATTACTCACCCTCGTGTTGTTCCAAACCCGTAAGACCTTCGTTCATCTTCGGAACACAATTTAAGATATTTTTGATGAAATATGAGGGCTCTCTGACCCTCCCATAGACAGCAAGGTAACTACCACGTTCAAGGTCCAGAAAAGTACCAAGATGATCGACAAGGTAGTCCGTGTGACATCAGTGGTTCAACTGTAAAGTTGTAAAGCTACGAGAATACTTTTTTGCGCAAAGAAAACAAAAATAACTGCTTTATTCCACATTTTCGTACTCCTGCGTCACTTGTGGACACGCGTTCACGACAGTATCATGACGTCATCACGCCGGATCTGGGTCAGCGCCGGTGTAGTGCCGAAATTTACACCCTGCCAGATTATGCACCCCCTAGTATTGGTAGGTGTGGGGGAGGGGTTAGGATTAGGGGTTGGGTTGGGATTAGGCAATCAGGTAGCGACTTCAACGAGGGGGTGCATAATCTGGCAGGGGTGCAGAATTCGGCACAACACCGGTGCCGCCACACAACACGAGGGTGAGTAATTAATGACTTTTCATTTTTGGGTGAACTAACCCTTTAATAGTGTTTATCGTCTGTTTGATTATGTCATTAACTGAATTTTACCGTACATTTCTGCCATATGTACATCAATTTGACACAGTCACCACTGACAAGCTACTACTAAATATATTGTAGAAATGAAATTTTCTGTAAAGCTGCTTTGCAACGATCTGTATCATGAAAAGCGCTATACAAATAAACTTGAATTGAATTGTATGACACAACTACAACAACCACCACCTATAATTCTTAATTAAATACTGACCCATAACATTGTGTGCTTTTCCAAAGCCTGGTCTAGTCTTGTCGTCCTAACGTTTTATCACGCTGCATGTCGTGTAACCCAATTTCTATTTATTTCATTTCCTTTGCCTAGTAATGTCCAGCTGATGTGCGTGTGTCTGCGTGTATGTCAGACTTCCCAGCAGTGCTCTAAGAATACTCCCTCTTTTCCCGTTTGTCCTTTAGGTTATTCTCAGTTCCATGATAAAGGAGTGTGAAATAAAGGTGGAGAACAAAGGCATTGGAGAGGCACAAGGGTGAGAAGACAAACTCATTCATTTCATTCATACAGTCACCATGTTTAGTGTTCTTATTTACTGCAAATGAAGCCTCAAATCACTAAGAGGAAAATCTAATGAATACAGTGTCTGCTTCTCCTGTTTTAGTTTAAATAACTCCCTGGCCACAAAACAAAACAAGCGAACAAGTGCTCATTTAGTAGCGGAGTAAAAATAAATAATTTTACAAGAGTTCTCAAGAACACGTACTCAGGAATGCTTTGCGCATGTTAATTTCCTCAATGATTTATCTGTTTGAGTTCAGCTTGGGTTTGACTCAGTGTCTCCACTGCTAGATAGTTCCCATCAGGCATTGCAGGCCACTGGCTTAGCCACATAATTATTGCAAACCCGCTCCATTTGGGCTGTGCCTGTAGGCCAATGGTACTGCTGCTTCATATTACACTTATAGCAGCTGTGTAAAGCTACATGGACACATACACTGTTATTTATTTAATATTTCCACTCCAAATTTGGTGCTGACTGTTTTTTCCTTATATAAAACGTAGTATAATATGCACAATGGATTTTTATTTGCTGAAGTTTGCCATTTTCAAGAGTTGAATGACTTTGTCAAGAAGTGAGAGGGTATGTACAGTCAAGATTTTTGCTTGCTAAGGACTCTCTCTAACTGAGGTTTCCAAAACGAAACATACCCAGCCTGCGAACACGTGTGGCACTCTTTAAAACCTTTAACCTAAAGATGTGGCTTGATTATAAACAGCATTTGTCTTTTAAATTTCACAGTTGGTATCGTAGCAACGCTTCCAGTGGTTTTGTTGAGATATTTATAAATGTTCGAACTTTATAACTGCAGTGAAGTCTATCATTGAGACTGTCACTACAAGTCATGATACATCAGTTGAGTCTGCCTCTCACAAATGGTGTGGGTTGTTCGGGGATCTTTATATTTAATTAGTTGGGCGGGTGACATTTACAGCGTGAATGTTTAGGGGAAACAAGTTCAAGAGCAAGATGTAAAAAAAGATGCGAAAGACAAAGTGATTTACTGAGTGTTTTTAACCATAAAACAGAGATGGTGGTAAAATCTTCACTCAAAAATGATTCCGTTCATCACATAACTATGTGTTATTTCTTTTGCATGACCTTGCAAAGTTTTATTCACGCCCAATCTGCCAAAATGTGACAACGGACATATTATATATACAACTAATATATTGCAAAAGAATTATCAGAGAATCCAGAAAAAGGCGTGTCACTCACAGTTTTCACAAAAATATTGAGCAGCACAACAGTTTTCAGCTTAGATAATAATAAGAAAATTCAGCTTTGCCTAAACAGGAAGAAATTACATTTAAACATTTTTAAATTTGTAAGTTCACAGTAATTTAGGTCTTAATTGAAAGCAAACGCGAGAGAAAGAAAACACATGTGTAAATAACAGCATATTGGATCCGGGTAGCTCTTAAAGTGACAGCAGTCTAATATTCCTGCTGTCTGTCATTCATGTTAATCAAACAACAAAAGAGAGAAAATCTCTCACTGCTCTTGACTAAATCACTTTTGTAACTTTAAGAAATACATTTAATTAACACAGTGAAGAATATGCAGTGTTTTTATGTATTTGATTACTTTATACAGTGTATGTAGCATTTCTTATTTATTTGTTCTACTGTAGTATTTTTGTCCTATTGCTTCTAATTCAAAACATTATTCAAGTTCTAAATGGATTATGTAAGCCTAGAAAGCCAGCAAATAGCACTTGCATCTAATCACAAAAAAAGCTCTCACTTCATTTTATCGCGATCTCACAATGTTTCATTATAATCAATGAAGCTCTTATTTACATTGTGTTACACTTAGTTAAAATGAGAGGATTTGCGAGCATGCAGGCAAAAATTTGGCATTTAGAGGTTTGTGAATTCTGACTAACTTGACCGCAGTGGCCAATCACAGGTGTTCAAGTAATCAACAGATATGTCTGTGACTTACTACACTGCTCAATGCAACAAAAACATGTTGTAAATAGAAACATTTGATGCTTTCCAGAGCGCAAACACAAATACGCACTGGAGCCTTTACCAAATTTGTTTCGCCAATATCCTATTATTACAGTTTAACTGGGGCTACTTTTGACTCCGTGAGAAAGTAGATGTGTGGCATGAGAGCGTGAGAACCGTGTCAACTGCATGAGTCTCACGCTGAATGATACATAGTTGGGATGTTCATTTTGGTTATTTTTCCTAATCGACAACCGACGCTCGTTAACCGATTATTAACCGTTAACGGACAAGATTATTTTAAATTCAAATTTAATTAAATTAGAAAGGATACGTGTCTGTGACCCGTTAAAAAATACTAACATTTGTTTCCCAGGGATTATTTGTACATGCGCAAAAAGCAGCAAAAAACAGAACATGAGGATTCACATGGTCATCATATCACATCACGCACCTGCAGCGCTTCTGCGAGTGGAGAAATACATAATAAAGCTAGGCTATAGGCCTATATATATATAACGAAAAATAGGCCTATACGAGAAATATATTTTTACTTAATAAATTAAGAAAACAAAAGAAAAACTGTGCAACAAGTTGCCTAGTATTCAGAGTTTCAGTTCATTTTTGTGCTGCGCAAAAGGAAACCAGACGGCAGAAAGCGGCATCCTATTTTTCTTTAGCATTTAGTATTTAGTATTTTACAAAAGCACAAAGATTTGTTTTTATTGTGAATGTACTGTTAATTGAAAGGATTTGTTGTGGAGTGAGGGGAACTAAAATAGCCTAGCTATGTTTACAGTGTTTATTATAATGTTTGTAAACATTTCGTGTCGGCATTAGGCCTATTTCTGAATGAAATAATAAAATGCGACTTAGACGCAAATTTTTTTTTTCCTTTAAAAAACACTTTTTTTTTATACGCGTAGCGTACATCAACCATGCAGCAAACCTTTTTAAATATTTTGATAAATTACTAAAAATAAATAAATGACTTTTTAAACCGTCTAACTGATTGTATTAATCTGTCAAAATTATTCACGGTCGGTTAACTGGTTAAAATGAACATCCCTAATAGATAGATAGAGAGAGAGAGAGTGTGTGGAAAATATTTATTTGATACCCTGCTGATTTTGTAAGTTTGCCCATTTACAAAGAATTGAAGGGTCTGTCATTTTTATGGTAGGTTTATTTTAATGTATGGAGACAGAATACCAACCAAAAAATCCAACAAAATCAGCAGGGGATCAAATAAATATTTTCCCCACTGTATCAGCAGCTGGTGCTTATACGACCCTTGATTGGTGGGTGGATTCTGACCTATGAATGCGGTGATGTCTCTTTTCAGGTCCATCTCTATTGCAGCGAGTCTGGTGGGTGAGGACGCAAAGACCAAGTTTCTAAGTAAGATGGGCCAGCTGACCACCTCAGGTGCCATGCTGGCGAATGTTTTCCAGAGAAAGAAATGAGAGCTGTTTTGGGTGTTTCCCATGAACCCTCCACTTTCTGGGATCTCCTACTTGAAGTCAATCGTCTGCCTTTCTTTTGTTTGTCTTTGATTTGATAGGCTATATTTTTAACATATTTATGTCTTACATTTTTTTCCAGCTTCCAAAGAAATTTGCACTCATGTGTCAATGTTTTCCTTTTTTTTTATTATGATTTTATTTCAGAGGCTTATTTGCATCACTTCACCTGTTTTTGTTTGTTTTTTGGACAATGTGAACTTCATGAAATCAAAACAATGATTCCTTCCTCTTCTTGTTGTCTTTTATGTGTTGCTGTGTCTCTGGAGAATATTTTCTACATAAGTGTGTAAAATTGTCCGGGGTTTTGTTTCTCTTATTTTGGATATGCTCCAACAGTAAATAACTGTAAAATACAGTGAATCGAGAGAACAGTACCCATTATCATGTATATTTTAAAATTTGTGTCGTAAGATAATAAAATGTGAAGACCACTTATGTACTTCTGATTCAGTGTGTTGTCTCTTGAACTCTCTTTCAGATGGCTTTTTGCTTTCTTAGACGTCCGGCTTGACAGCAGATTTCGTGTCGGCATTAGGCCTATTTCTGAATGAAATAATAAAATGCGACTTAGACGCAAATTTTTTTTTTCCTTTAAAAAACACTTTTTTTTTATACGCGTAGCGTACATCAACCATGCAGCAAACCTTTTTAAATATTTTGATAAATTACTAAAAACTCATGAGCGCAGGGCAAGAGTTGAAGAGCACTGTGAGTCAGATGCCAGGAACATTTCCAAACCCGGAGAGAACGGCTGCATAAAACCACGGGAACATTCTGCCTCTCCGTGTTTTTATTCCTGTTGCGTTGTTGACTGAGTGCATAACAAGACAGCAAACAGGAACTAAAAACCTTTGAGTTCCGGCCAATATGTGTCCACTTTGATGGCAAGTTATGAAGGCGTTTTGGAGAGTCAAGATCTCAATCTTGACTTTTTATCTAATGATTCTGGCTTATGTCTTATTTTGACTATTTTAACTAAATGTTTCATAATTTTTTTTTTACTTTTAATGTCATGGTTTTGTCTTTTAATTTTAATTATTTTATTTATTTTTTAAAGAGTTATTTTTGGCAATTTTGCCTTTAATTGTGATAGGATAGTTTAGAGTTGACAGGAAGTGCATTGAGAGGGAGAGGGGGGCAGGATTCAAACTCGGGACGCCCATAGCACGACAGCCCTGTATGTCGGCGCACTGCCCACAAGGGTATCAGCACCATTTCGATCATTTTATGTCATAATTTCAACTTTTTGTTTCATGATTATGGCTCAGTATGTCATATGTTGACATTTTTTATCTCAACACTTTTTATCTCAATTACTTAGTTAATCTTAGTAAATTATTGTTTAATTTTGTCTCATTCATATTATTAAAGGGATAGTTCACCCAAAAATGAAAATTCTGTCATTAATTACTCGGAACACAAATTAAGATATTTTTGATGGAATCTGAGAGCTGTCTGACCCTGCATAGTCAGCAATACAACTGAAATGTTCCCAAGTGTAGAAACGTAGCAAGGAGATCGGTAAAATAATCCATGTGACATCAGGGGTACAACCGTAATTTTACAAAGCTATGAGAATACTTTTTGTGCGCAAAAGAAGAAAAAAACGACTTTATTCAACAATTCGTCTCATCCGCATCACACTGTAGCGCCATTTTGGAGAGTATCAGCTGGACGTAAATGGTGTATGCTGTTCTGTGTAAGCTGCGTCATACGGATACGCTGTTTTCGTTCAGATCAAATCACAACAACGTAGGAAACAGATCCAGCGTGACGTCTCTGGACTTGGGAACATTTCAGTTGTATTGCTGTCTATGCAGGGTCAGACAGCTCTCAGATTCCATCAAAAATATCTTAATTTGTGTTCCGAAGATGAACGAAGGTCTTACGGGTTTGAAACGACATGAAGGTGAGTAATTAATGACAGAATTTTCATCTTTGGGTGAACTAACCCTTTAAGTATGTCAAAATTTTGACTTTTTATACAATAATTATGATTTTTTTTTTTATCTCAATTTTCATTTTGACATATAGAAAGACAGAATTATCTGATATTTTAAGACTTCTTGACCTTAACACACAAAGTGGTCCATTTCCACTGGTGTACTCTCTATGATGTCATTTCCTGTTCTTTTCAACATTTTAATGTTGGTTGCCCTACAAAACTTTGATTTGATGTGTATATATATATATATATATATGTATATATATATGTATATATATATATATATGTGTATACATATATAACATATATATGATATGTATGTGTGTGTGTGTGTATATATA
>NW_015662000.1:1450458-1452543 GCF_001515625.1 Sinocyclocheilus rhinocerous | reverse complement strand
TTTTTCTTGGAGAGAAGTGGCTTCTTTGCTGCCCTTCTTGTCACCAGGCCGTTATCCAAACGTCTTGGCCTCACTGTGCGTGCAGATGCTCTCACACCAACCTGCTGCCATTCCTGAGCAAGCTCTGCACTGGTGTTGACACGATTCCGTAGCTGACTCCTCAGGAGGAGACGGTTCTGGCACTTGCTGGACACTCTGGGACGTCCTGAAGACTTCTTCACTGCAGTCGAACCTCTCTCCTTGAAGTTCTTGATCCGGTAAATGGTTCTTTCAGGTGCAATATTCTTTGTAGCAATTTCCTTGCATGTGAGGCCATTTTGATGCAAAGCCATGATGGATGATTTGATTTAAAGCGATTAAAATAGAAATCTTTTCTAAGAATATACACTACAGTTCAAAAGTTTGGGGTCAGTCAATTTTTATTCTTTATTTTATTCAGCAAGGATGTGTTAAATTGTTAACAAGTGAAAATATTTATATTTTGAATAAATGCTGTTCTTTTTTACTTTTTTTATTCATCAAAGAATATATATATAATTTTATATCATTAATATATCATTATGTATTATGAAATTACAGCACAGCACATGAGTGAGAATAACGCGATATCCGCCTTTGATCTCGTAGGTATCTGCTCCACTTCGAGAGGTCAGAACTGTCCGTCTTGACTGCGCTTATTTCACTCCTCCCCTCACTGCAGTCGCCTACTCTTGCCTACATTTCAGGCGAGGCGAGGCGCATCTCAAACAAGCCTATTATTTAAAATGGGAATTTCACTGGATTTACAAAACCTTGGGAATTTTTGGCATAACATAAATACACAGCTGCATGAAACAGTGCAAGTAGTTTTGGGATATTTTATTACAAAAATCGTACATATTGTGCCTTTAACCACAGCTGTCGTCGTTTTTTTTGTCTGTCAGTGGCAGCAGGTATGCGATAAAATTTCAAATTGGAGCCTGTATTACATCGGCACCCATGCATATACACATGTATATATGTGTATATATATATATATATACATATTAGAATTTTGACATATTTGAATTTTAGATGTTGTTGCATCACCCTGACTTTTTTTTTTATTATTTATGCCCCGCAAAACATACAATGTCTTTAATTATGAAAGTATAACATATTCACATAGGTTGGGTTGGTTCAGTGTTGTTTTTTCGTGCTAGAACAATCAGTCTATTGTGACATCTCCATATCTACCTGACATAGCAGCTTTGAAAGGCCTCCAGGAATTAAGGACACCATGTTCACCTGATTTGCATGTGGGGTGGCGCTTCGCTGCATGAAGGAGAGCGCATGGATGCCAAAACATGCCCTTCAGCTTTACTGATGACTGTTATTCAAAGCAGGCAGCGGTGGCTTAAAGGAACAGACACACGGCAGCTTTGTTTTTGAAAGCGAGAGGGATGGTGAATTAGTGAAACTTCTGGCAATGTTTCAAACACCCCCACATACGTCCCGAAAGCATCGCTATCTGCCTCATTCACCCACTAAGACAGATGCCAAGTGAGCAATTATGAGCTGACAGTTAAACAACATAAGAATTACGGGCAAACAACTCACAGTTTAACATTACATAGAATGACCTTCTGCTCAGAGAGGCCACAAACTAGTGGACCATTACTTTCTAATCTCATTAAGAAACATTATTCGTCATTTAACTATATGTTATTCTTCTGAAAACTGTTTAAGTTCCAGGACCACAAAACCAATTTGAAGAAAAAGTGCACAGTTTCCTTATCAGTTGAGGTTTGGAGGAGAAATTAAAGGGGTCATATGATGCTATTTAAATTTTTCCTTTCTCTTTGGAGTGTTACAAGCTCTTGGTGCTTAAAGAAGATCTGTAAAGTTGCAAAGACTTAAGTCTCAAATCCAAAGAGATATTCTTTATAAAAGTTGAGTCAACCACGCCTACCTACGCCGGCCGCTCCTTCGTCAAATCCGCCGGCCGCGCCGTTCTCAAACCCACCCGCCTCCGCTCACTCAAGCCAGCCGCCGCTCACTCTAGGCCTCCGGCTTCCGCTCACTCAAGGCTGCGGTGTGTGACGCTGTTTCGTTGTGAAAGCGAAA
>NW_015662000.1:1444819-1450279 GCF_001515625.1 Sinocyclocheilus rhinocerous | reverse complement strand
CGACGCGTTTCAGAAAGGCGGGGCATAGAGGAGAAACAATAATGTAGCCTACAGTATGTGGAAAGTCATGTGTTTTTTTAACCTTAAACCGCATAAACACATTTCATTACACCAAATACACCAAATAATGTTCTTTTTAGCAGCATCATATGACCCCTTTAAGGTTTATCTGCTGAAATTAATGGGAAAATGGGATGATATTAAGTAGGCTATAGGCCTGCAAAATATTTAATGCTCAAAATATGGGGTTTGTCATAGTAAACCGTAAACTACTGTATTTGCACTACAAACCAGTGTATTTATGATTATGATAATAAATATCATAAATACCAGTTTGCAATGTTTTTGTACAGCTAAAATCACTGGAAATGGCTGACAATAGAAGCCTTGCACATTCAAGTTCAAAATGGCTGCACCTGTTCTTATGTTAAAAAAGGGTGGACAGTACAATTAAATATTTACTCACAACAACTATAGTTGTTGAACTATAGTCTTTGAGACAAGGCTCATCCATTTTTATAACAAATTTCATAACTATTTTATTAATAAGTTGTTGACTTTGCTTGTCTAAAGCATTTCAAATTATTCACACTCCAGGTGGCATAGCAACCTTAAACATCCTAGCTATTTGATTGGACGAAAATAGTGCAGGATGAGTCATTATAAGGCCTATAATAGAGTTTACAAAAACTCAGACTTTACATCTTGCATTCTAAGTTTATATCTCGCAATTCTGAGTTTACTTCTCGCAATTTTTCCCCCGCCATGGAAGAAAAAATAGCGAAAAAAGGTATAGACTAATTGCGACTTTTTGTCTCGCAGTTCTCTCTTTTTTACTGCAACTAAACTGCTACAGACTTGAACGATAGAAACTGACAGTGATTGTCTGGTTATATGAACGTCACCCCGTTTATATGTGGACTACTTTGATTACGAGAAATGGGAGGAGCGTGTGAGAAACTGAGCAGCTTCCACATGACTGTAGAGCAGTGGAAACAGGGAGAGCAGCAGTCGAGGCGTGAGTGAGTGAGTGAACATCATGGGACATGCTCTCTGCGAATGAACTACAGCAGTCTGGAGCTTCATCCCTTCATCCCAGAGCGCGCAGACGTCTGCTGCTGAACCTCCCTGGACAATACAACAGTACCGAAACTGAGATTACAGAGTCCTGTTTTAAAGTTTAGAAAAATGAGAGCGAGTTTTTCAGCTAGTTGGATATTTCAAGGATGGATCACACACTTCGTTCTTGCTCTGTGCACGCAGGTAAGTTTGCTTAGCCTACTATGTTTTTTGCAAATGATTACAATACACCAAACTTTGTCTTTGAATTTAACGGAATTATAATAGGTAAACCGGGAATTTTATATTATGGGGAATTTTGATTTTGCACTCTGTTTACTTTTTGGCCAACTCAATGTCAAACTGCCTTATTCCCCTCTATTTATTTCAGCGCTTTGTTGCGAGAAGGGGTTGTGTACATTAGCGATACGAATCGCGAATGACTCGTTCTTTTGAGTCGGACCTTTGCAATGAATCTCAAAAACCGGTCTGAACGCTTCGTTCGATCTGACTGAATCGCCCCAAACGGCTGGCGTGTCAACAACTTACCTATCTTTCGGAAGATTCGTTAATATAAGAGCATTAGAGCAATATATGTGTAGTGAACTGAGGATTTGATTGGTGGGGCGAAAAGTAAGTAATAGCCGAATGGGGGAATGTTAAAGAATAAAACGCAATGCAAATTATGTTTGTGACTTTATTGACTGTTTTGTCAACACGCGCACGAAACGAGTTGGTTTTAATAAACAACATAGAATCTTTTCAGTCAAGTGAAGTAAATTAATTTGAACATTGTTTGACATTATTAAATCTAAGATTAATTATGGCTGCAACAAACTAAACTGGGACCCATTAATTACAGATAAGTCCAAATAATGACGCGAAGACAAGAGAATGAATTTTTTTTTTTTTAAATTTCATTGAAATGAACTGTTCAAAAGAACCGCTAGTAGTTGGATGTAAAGTCTCTAATTTAGTCTGTGGCTCAAAATTGAAAAGACATATCTAGACAGGCATTTTTGACCGAACGTGCTCTCTAGGTTGGCCGCTCACAAAGTTTTGAGACACTTCCCTGCCAGATTATTCTGAATTTTTCCCTGGAATCTGAATGGTTGCACACTTTGAGGGGAACTCCCTGTGGATGTGGATGTTTCTGGGATTGTGCTTTGTTCATGATGGTTTTAAGTGTTTTTTTTATACTTAAGAAATCATTAGATCTTTCCGCCAAATGTAAATTTGATAGGCCTACTCATCAAATGTAAATTATCATTACATTCCCAGGAATGGTGTAAAACTCCAGTTTAGAAACTCTCAAAAACTTGTTTTGTTCCATGCAAACATTTCGGGGAAACCCCTAATATTGGAATTTGACAAAGTCTGTTATAATCTGTGTGTGAACAATTTTTACCTTTTTTTTTTGTCTAAGCCCATTTTCATTCATATTTTCATTCATTTAGTTGTTTTCTGACTTATCTAATGTTGTATCCGGTCAAAAGTTTTAACATGTTTTCTGTTGCATCACATGTAGGCCTGAACATGTGTTTGTCAGGTTGTACAGTTATGAAAGAAAATGTCAGTACATCTGGACACTTCATTCTGGCAACAGTGCTTGCCTCTTTCGACTTATCTTTGATACTGTGGGGCATTTTCTTTAGATGATGGACAAGTGTTTTGCTAACTAATGATTCTGTAAACTAAATTAATTATAAATGACTTTTATTCATAAATACAGTTCTAGTATACAGTAATGCAGCATTGCTATCTTTTTGCATTCATAAACAGAATAAATGCAAGGCAATGCACATGATTGAACGAAGTCATTAGGACTGTGAGTTATGATATCTGAGTGCTCCTGCTATATGCAGCGAGATTCTGTGAGAAAAGATTTCTCTGTGTCTGGTGCATATTTTCTAACATACAATTTTTCAGGGCGTCACTGACCATGATCTTATATATTTAGTCAATGAAAATATGTTGTGTTGCCTGAGTATAGCCTTACATTCAAATGCAGAGGATCAGAAATGAACTCTGGACATTCCTTTGGGTTTCCTGTGTTTTTTTCACATGCGTCCATCAAAAGGTCTTTAGGTTCTTCAGCAGTGGTAGAAAAACCCTTAGAATTGCGTTTTCAACTATGTTTAATGTCTTAATAGAAACAAAGAGGAGATTATTTTCAATGCAATTTATTGTTTTAAATTTTTTTTTATTCACATTTAGACACTGTAGTAGGAGTAAATATATATATATATATATATATATATGTGTGTATGTATGTATGTATGTATATCATCAAGGAATATAGGACACAACTTGTTTCATTTGAATAAATTGGGATTTCTTCCTGATGAATGTGTTTTTTGTTTTAGTGAAGTGAACTAGTCCCTTGTTTAGACAAAGCTTGTTGTCATTAACAAATCTGATAAGGAAATTATATTTCCTCATGAATTTCCATGATACCCATGGATTTTCCTGAGATGATGGATATATCCATTGATCCATGATCAATCCCAGGAAACCTAAATAGGAAAATGTTTGCTTCTGCTTTTTTTGTTTTTGTATTTGCTTGAGAGCGATAAAGAGAGCTTTCATATTTCATAAATTGCCTTCTGTAGTCCCTAAACAATATTTCTCTTCCATTTCTATTATTTGAAAATATATGTTGGCTAGAATACAGATAACTAAGGCTTTGCCTGTGTTGCTCATTTGAAAGCAATTTATTAAGTTGAATCTGAGCATTATTTCTACCTATTTTAACAGTCTATAGAAGCACCTACTTCAGCCAAGTCCTTTTCACCTCCACGAGAGCCCAGTATGCTGAGCTTGGCACTATTTTCTTTTTTATTGTCTTTTACATGAGTGACGGCTGGATTTTCTTAGATTTGCACTGAATTAAAGGATTGCATTTAATTCTGCCCTGCTGTTAAACCGTGGAATGCTTTTGTGGTATCTGGAGGGAAGTGGGTGGTGTTTGTTTTTTTTTTTTTTTTTTTTTGCTTTTCTTGTTTTTTTTTTTTTCTTCCGAGTTGGGCAATATCATCCACCCACCATACACACACTCCCCCACTCTTTCATTCCCTGATGCTTTTACCACTCAAATGATCCTTATTCCTTGAAGATTCTCATTCCGACAAGAGCAAATGTTCAAATAGGCCAAACCTTGTGTAGTTTTTGTGTTACTGTAGAAATCACCAAGAGGACGAGATACAGTGACCCCAAAAAGTATTTGAACGCTTTAGCCACACGCAAATATGCCTGAATGCCATTGCATCAGATTACGAAATAAGCAACTGGCATGCATTTTTCAAGTAAAATAATAAATGTAATGTTCAAAATTTACTCCCGTCTTCGGTGTCACATCATCTTCAGAAGTTATTCTTGAAAAAAACATTTGTTATTATGAGTTTTAAAAAAATGTGTGCTTCTCCCATGGCATCTATCTATCTATCTATCTATCTATCTATCTATCCATCTCATCTGTTGAAGTGACATGTTGCTGTAGTTTGGTCACAAGCATTTTATCATATAAGAGCCACTACGTTTGTTTAACTAATGTTGTAACTCTTAATTTCAGGCAGGACTGGCCATAAGCTGCCAACAAAATGAATATAAGCACAACGGGGGATGCTGCAGAAAATGTGAACCAGGTGAGCAGCAATACAGACTAGTTAATTATACTATGTAGAAGACACTATAAAGCAAGCCATTCATTCATTTTATGGTGTGTGAGTGAAGCCTGTCTGGGAAAAATAAGATCAGGTCTAAATCTGCTCGTTTTTTCCCATTTAAAAAGCAGAAGGATAAGAAAAGAGGAAGAGGCCTTCACACACCCACACAAACTATAACCTACAATGACTTCCACTATACAATTAAAAGAATATGGATTCACTGACCTTTTCCAATGACCAAAACAGCAAACACATTTACGTCTTTAGATGAGCAAACTTATTGCACAATATTTCTTTCAATGCAGGAAAATATCTTTTCGCTCATTGTGATGGCAGTTCGAGCACAAAGTGCCTTGATTGTGGCCGTGAAGAATACCAGCCGGACTGGAACAGTGACACTAAATGTATTCCTCAGAAGTTCTGCGATGAAGGTCAGTGTCACTTACAGTTTTTCTCAGTAGCTTTGGTGCATTTCTCGAATCAGAAATTACATTTTCAAAACTACTTGTTCAACCTCCACATCATCTAGTCATTTGTGCACATCATAAAAGCAGTTTCTCATTCTTTTGAACAAGTTGCGATTGCTTTGGTACATTCATGCAACTGATTACGTACATTTGTCTGTGGTTTCCTACATTATGAGTTGCTATTGTCATGTTGTTCAAAATTTATTATATAGTTCTCTGTGTAATAGTCTTACCCCTCAGAACATCTAGTCATTAGTTCAACTTGTTAG
>NW_015662000.1:1440461-1444742 GCF_001515625.1 Sinocyclocheilus rhinocerous | reverse complement strand
TACTTGTTCAACCTCCACATCATCTAGTCATTTGTGCACATCATAAAAGCAGTTTCTCATTCTTTTGAACAAGTTGCGATTGCTTTGGTACATTCATGCAACTGATTATGTACATTTGTCTGTGGTTTCCTACATTGAGTTGCTATTGTCATGTTCAAAATTTATTATATAGTTCTCTGTGTAATAGTCTTACCCCTCAGAACATCTAGTCATTAGTTCATCTTGTTAGTCATTAAATGCAAAATGGTTGATCTAGTTGTCATAAACTGTCTAACATATTTTTTGACACGTTTTTATTAGACTTTTTGTAAATTTATATGCCATGAATTGTGCAAAGTGAATCTTGACTTTCACTAATGAAGAGGATGTAGATCAACCAATGATAAACCAGTTCTCTGAAATAGCTCAAAGGTACATCTCAATCATGAACCTTCAATTGGAAAGCATATAGACAGAGGACAACACAACAGTTACAAATTATGACTGGACTTTCTATTTTATTTTTTTTACATTTTTTTTCGACTTTGTGCCCATATTTCTTTTTCTTTTCTATATCACAGTGACGTTGTAATGTGTGTGTTTTTTTTTGTCAGACCACTAGTAAAAGTGTAACTGTGAATCCTATCCAGTCTCTTTCAATCAATACACTACTTACATACAGTAGTGTGTAAATTTGTACTTTTGAAATGGATATATGGCATACATAAGAAGTGTGCAGCCTTCTGCATCTCAATACAGTAACTGTCATCCAAACTGTTGCCATAGTTTACATCAGGTAATACTAACAGAGTGCACTTTTATATTGACAACATGACTAAGGATTTTGACTATCTTGTTTGTGAACAATGACACAAGGACTTTTCATTCTGATAGCACTGATATGTTCATTGACGTAAATACTTACTTTTGAGAGATGAACTAAGGATTTTGAGTAAGTTACAGGCATTGTGTGGTGCTGTTTGTGCGAATTGTTTTGAGAAATGTACAGACTTCTTTGCAAATATTAAGGATGATTCGAGAAATGCACCAAAGCGACTGAGAAAAACTGTAATATGTGTAAAGAAAGAATATTGATTAATTGCGCATTATATTTTGACACCACGCACTAATCATTCTCTACAGGTAAAGGATTTAACCGCACTCGTCCACGCAACCCTATAGCGGCTGAACTGTGTCGGTGCAAGCAGGGTTTCCACTGCTCTCTGATCAACTGCGAATACTGTGAGGCCATTAAAAAATGTCCTGCAGGAGAAGGAGTCGTAATGGGCGGTAAGAACTTGTGGTGACTACACAGATTTGACAATGAAAAAGATTTGATCATTTTAAATCTTATTCTGGGGGAAAATATTGATAAAGGGATAGTTCATGGCATGAATAACATGAAGGTGAGCAAATGATGACAGAATTTTCATTTTAGGGTGAACTATCCCTTTTATAAGTTTATTCAGAAGTTTAAAGTGGGAGACATTAATTGAGAGTGCAGTAAATCAGTGGCTGTTCCAGCTCTGTGGTTTTGAGCACAAAATTTAGTGCCAAATGGATACAGTTCACAGAAATGGATCTGGACACGCTGTAGTTTACAATTTATCTTTAGCATCTTGACATTTACACTGTAATTAAAATTTAAAAGCATCACAAGTCTTTCTATAGCTTTCTGTTATACTTTCTATGAATCTGTCTAGATAGATAGATAGATAGATAGATAAAATGAGAGATAGAACAGTAGATAGATTGATAAAACAAATGGATTGAGAAAAAAGATAGATAGATAGATAAAGAGAGAGAGATAGATAGATAAAATGAGAGAGAACGGTAGATAGATTGAGAAAAAAATTAATGGATTGAGAAAACAGATAGATAGATAGATAAAATGAGAGATAGAACGGTAGATGGTTTGATAAAACGATAGATGGATTGAGAAAATGATAGATAGATAGATAGATTGATAGAATGGTAGACAGATTGATAGAACGATAGATGGATTGAGAAAATGATAGATAGAGAGAGAAAATGAGAGATAGAACGGTAGATAGATTGATAAAACAATAGATAGATAGATAGATAGATAGATAGATAGATTGATTGATTGATAGATAAAATGAAAGATACTGTAGAACGGTAGATAGATTGATAAAATGATAGATAGATTGATAAAACAATAGATAGATTGATAAAACTGATCAAATGAGATAGATCTATGGATAGAACAATAGAACTGTAGATGACAGAATGATGGATAAAATTATGGATTGGTGGATAAATAGAATGGTAGATAGATGGATAGATAGAATGATAGATAAATCAATGGATAGATAGATGGAAAGAATAGATTGGTGGACAGACAGACAGAACAATAGGTGGATAGAATGATGGATAGAAAAAATGGTAGATAGAAAGATGATGATGGATGAATGGATGATAGATGTATAGAACGATGCATGGATGGATAGTAAATATGACGCTAAAATAGAAACACAAATGAGAAGGAAAATTAATGCAATTTAAGTTATTTTTTAGGATAAATACCTGTAAAAATCTATTGAAATTGTAAGTCTATAATTCTTTATCGCTCTCTTCTTTGTAGAGATGGGCAGAGCTTCCTGTGCACATTGTCAGTATGGATATTTCTCAGATTCCCTATCAACAGAAGCCTGCAAGAAATGGACAGAGTGAGTATGCCTCTTATCTAAGCTTAAAAAGTCAATACAATAACAACTCCATAGGTTTAACAACAGCTGGGAGTGTGTGCCACAAACATGCCTGTCTTCTGAGTCACACACACACAACTGTTCTTTAACTGGACTCATTTGCAAAGTCACAGCTCTCATTCTCACAGGCGTTGTTTGTCTGTGGAAGGTCTCGGGCATGCCTGGTCATTTTTTTAAAGCCCCCGCAGTCTTACCGCACTGTGGTATTATGATTAATTTCTCCACCACTTCCCCTAGAAAGAGTCCCTTTTCTTTTTGCTCTTTGTATTTGCGGTTCCTCTTAAAAGAGAAAATTGGGACTGATCAAACCCAAAGTGACCAGACTGTTGGGCTGCCCTCTGTTGATATATCTAATTCTATTCCAGTTGTATAGCTTACAATATTTCCAAAGCATATTCACTGTATTGATATATCTAATTCTCTTCCAGTTGTAAAGCTATCGGCAAGACCGAGAAACAGCCAGGAACCTCTAAATCAGATGTGATGTGTGGAGTCCATTCTCCTGGTAGGTTATTACAAAGTTTTTCTATTTGTTGAATTGAATTTACCTTCATAGAGTGGTGTGATGAATAAACCTCCTCATCCTCCTCAGTTATGACACCCTGGGTGGTGGTGGCCATCCTCTCGGTCATCATCGTGGTATCACTGGTTGTTCTCTTCTTGTTTTGCTGCAAGGATAAGCTGAACTTCCTCTCAGGTAAATTTAGTTCAGGGTCATGTTTGTTTGCTACAGTTTGTGGTAGATTCTTGTCTATGTTGTTGATTAAAGCTTATTTTCTGACACCACAGTAAATCTACGCACCTGCGTCCAAAACCTGAAAGGAAGTAGGAATCAACAAGTAAGTAAGAATATCTTAAAACTGTAACGATAACTATATTAGCATCCACAACAACGGACTATAACATTCTGTTTATTTTAAGCACACACAGAAGTAACATTGTCTGTTATTTTAAATGCACACGCTTTTTCAAGCAGAATAGATTTTGATTGGCTGTTACTGTTTTATCAGTTATCAGCTGGAAAAAAAAATATTCTGAAAGTGATTCCAACAATATCGTTCCTTTGTTTTGTTATTGTTTTAGTTGTGGTGTGGACTTCCCTATTATCTTAAAATTATGATTACCAACCATCATAATGCCTTCAAAAGCCATCCTATTTATTTTATTTTAAATCATTGTTTTATAAAACCGTTATTTTATACATTTGTTATTTTATAAAACAGTCATGAATTAATATTTTTCAGCTAAAAGCATATTTGATCAGCAACTTTTTATTAATGTGTGAATGTTAAAACAAATTAAGTTTTGAATGTTACCATTACTAATTACAATTACTTAAAGGGGTCCTATTATGCTCTTTTACAAAGTCTTGATTTTGTTTTGGGGGTGTACTAGAACATGCTCTCATGCTTGGTGGTTCGAAAAACGCATTATTTTTCACATAATTTACATGATTAAAATACCTTTCTCCCCAGCCTGGCACAAACGGCTCGATTAGTTCCGGCTTTGATGAACTTCTTCATCGTCTCGTCTGATGCACTCAACCAAGCGTTCTAACCACAACCTCGCCCCT
>NW_015662000.1:1440059-1440451 GCF_001515625.1 Sinocyclocheilus rhinocerous | reverse complement strand
GGCACTGTACTCCCTCGTGTTGTGGAAGCTGTCCTCAGTAAAATGCGCAGAACACAATAGCAAATTGGGGTTATAATGCTCAGGGACAGAGTTAAAAAATAAATTGCAACCACTGTTTCCTGACATCATCTGCTTTCGGAAGCCCAAACAAAGACGTTTGGGCATGGAGGTGAAAAAAACAGAGTTTCAGGCGGTAGCACACCGGACGAGAATCGCAGCGTCGCGACGCGCCACGTCTTTAAAATTCAAATACATTATTTTCTATGAGTGTAGGCACACCGGCGGCGTCTGTCCGTGGCGCCCAGCTACGTCGTGTTGTATTTGTAAGAATTGTTCTAGACATGCCGAAAATTTGACGCTACAGCACAGCAGCTCTTCTTCTTCATTTTCTC
>NW_015662000.1:1438119-1440022 GCF_001515625.1 Sinocyclocheilus rhinocerous | reverse complement strand
TTATTATTTGTTTATTTTTTACTTTTTACTTGCATAAACATTCACTATTAGATGAAGAAAGATATTAAATATTAAATATTAAATTAAAAGATTAAAGATGATAACTTGTTCATGCTGTAGTGGTTCATCAATAGTGTATATATTTATGTTTATCTAGAAAATGCACTGCCAAAAGTGTGTCAGATATGAGAAAAGGATATATTTTACAAAAAAGTTTTTGGCACTAATACGTCTTCATATATATAATTTTACAAAAAGTATTTTTGACACCTATGGTACTCTGAGTCTCAATAAATGTGCATTTTAAGGGTTATAAAGAATTAATTCCATGACTAAAATCTGTGTATTTTTAGAAATGTTTATGTATCTCTTCTGGGTCAGAATGGACCTGAATGCATTATGAGGGCTAAAACCTTATTAGTTATTGATGTAGTTTTCGTACTACAGGCCCATACTGATCATACCATCTTTCTTTTAGGAAACTATGACTTCATACCACGGTGGTAACGGTCCACAAACCCTCCCTCTGATTTGCCAAGAACGAACCCCCCCAGAGTCCCTGATCACGTGTCCCAGCACCCAATTAACCATTCTTGATGAAACATCGACTTGCACGGACCAAGAACAAGACCAAGACCGAGCTGAAACCTCGTCAGGCAGCTCCAGCGAGGACTCCGGAGGTGGGTCTGCGTCTCCTCTGTCGGCCAGCTCCTGCAGCTGTGCGCTTTCCATGAAGGAGCCCATAGAGGTCGGAGAGAACGAGGACTGCAGTCAGCTGGTGGCCACGGGTTTGGCGACATGCTGCTCCTGCAGGCCAGGAGACGCCATCGAAGAAAACGTGCAGGTCGTCGGCCTGAAAGAGCCTCTGCTGTGTGTGAGCTGCTCGTCGGACGTCCTGCTGGATCTGCAGCACTCCCAGGAACTCTATCTGGACTACAGCAGCCCTGCTGGCAAAGAAGCCATGTCAGAGATGAGAGGCGTCCAAGGAGACAAAGGGCTGTATAGACAGAACGAACCTTGTTGCTGCAGCATAGACTCCACCACCGTTCCTCCTCTGCCGTCGGTCAGCGCTAATGACCAGGGCCTTTCGCTGATCCACAGCGATGACCACAAACTGTCCGACCCCGACGCGGACTTCCAGAACCAGTGCTCAGAATCAGCTCTCACATCTGGTAAGACATTAACACATGTGAAAATAGTGACAAAACAAATGAAAAGCTGTCTGTGCATCTGAGGTATTTGAAGCTGTTGCTTCATAGTGCAGTACACATGAATCTGTTAAACTCTTTAGCACATGTGTTTGTGTCAGATTTACAGGCACTGTCGTGCGATTCTATTCCAATTGGACAAATACAGTATGATATGATGAAAGATGGGAAATGATCAGCAACCTCAGTAATAGCAGGTCAAAAATGCACAGTGAGATCATTCCCGTCTTTGATCATGAAACAGATGGCCAAGCTAACAGACTAGTAGCACACCGTTGTATCGGCTGATGTGTTGCACTGGTTTTTTGGTCATATATCCCGTTTCTACATTGATGGATCCCTGTGTAAACTTTTAAAGGTGCTAAAATACAACCCTTATAAAATGTGATTCTTTCTTTACTAATAGTTTTAGCTACTATTAATAAATTACTATATAAATAATATAATCAATTGCAAATTATTGTACCTGTATATATACTGTATATTAGTGCTGTCAAATGATTAATCACGATTAATCGTATCCAAAATAAAAGTTTTTGTTTACATAATATATGTATGTCTACTGTGTATATTTATCATGTATATATATAAATACAAACACATGCATGTATATATTTAAGTAAAATATGTTATGTTTATATATTAAATATATTTATATATAATATAAAATATAAGAATATGAATATATAAATGTA
>NW_015662000.1:1417923-1435621 GCF_001515625.1 Sinocyclocheilus rhinocerous | reverse complement strand
ACACACACACACACACACACATATATATATATATATATATATATTTATGTGTGTGTGTGTGTATGTATGTATAAATAAATAATATATAAAAGTATTACAAATATATGTAATCTAATATAACCTATGTATAATCTATAAATTCTACATATTAATAAATTATACATATAATTGTATTTATATTGGGGAAAGGATGCAAGGACGCATTGAATTGTTTGAAAATGACAGGAAAGACATTAAAATGTTACAAAAGATTTGTATTTTAAATAAATGTTGTTCTTTCAATTCATCAAAGAATCATGTATCCACAAAAATAGTAAGCAGTATAATTGTTTTCAATAATAATAATAATAAGCACCAAATCAGCATATTAGAATGATTTCTGAAGACTGAATGTGACACTGAAGACTGGAGTAATGATGTTGAAAATTCAGCTTTGCCATCACAGGAATAAATTGCATTTGAAAATATATTTAAATAGAAAACAGTTATTTTAAATTGCAATAATATTTCACAGTATTACTGGTGAGCATAACAGACTTCTTTTAAAAACAAGTTTTGAACAGTAATGCATATCTTTTAAATAATTTATAATTAATATTTAGATAATTTATAATCATAAGTATTGACAAAATAAATCCTTACATTTCAATAATACATTACTTAACAGTGTCTTTGTTACTCGTATTCCATCCTATTGTTATTCATTCCATCTCCGCAGAGGAGTTACACAATATTTACACATGTAGTTCATTAGTGTTCTTCAGTAATATCTTATAAATGTAAATACACAGTAACCTGAACACTAAAATAAAGTGTCATGTCTTGTAGTAATAATTAGAACAAGCACATTCAGGTCATGTGCATTCCAGTAAGTCGTTTTTGTGAAAATATGGCAGGCAGCCACCGCAAAGAGTGGGTGTAGGGTCCTTTATGGACCAGCGGCAAAATGACTAAAAGATGTGTGAAACATGAGTCATTGACAGTCTGTGTGTATATTCAGAGAAAAAATAGGAACCATACAATCTGCTCATGTTGAATTTTTAAGTGGAAGGAAGCAGTTTTGTTGCTCAAGAGGGGTCGACACAAAAACAGCTTTTTGCCAATTCAGTGCTGACGTGGAATTATTAGCTTCCAGTTTGTAATGTAGACTATTTATGTGAACCACTAACATCTAAAGTAGTAGCGTAGTGTATTCACGTGTTTCAGCAAGACTACAAAGAAGTTTGCCTTGTACGAATGGAAAATACACATCTGGTTGCATTAATATGCATAATGTTCAGCCTTAAAATGTTAGTGTTAGTCTTCCAGGGTTGTTATTAGCTAAGGCTAAAACCATATAATATTACATTGGTTTTACTTTTTATTTTAAATCTTTAATATTTTGTTTTGTATTGTAGTACTTCAACTGTAACTTAACAAAAATGAGCAACATTTTAGCAACTAGCTGAAAGAAAATAAAATATAAAGTAAACTTATTTATGTGTGTGTGTGTGTGTGTATATTAGTGCTGTCAAACGATTAATCGCAATTAATTGCATCCAAAATAAAAGTTTTTGTTTACATAATATACTGTATGTGTGTACCGTGTATATTTATTATGTATATATAAAGACACACATACAGCATATATTTTGAAAATATTTACATGTATTTATTTTTATATAAATATATATAAATGTAACATATTTTTCTTAAATATATATATGCATGTGTGTGTATTTATATATACATGATAAATATACACGGTATACATACATAATGTAAACAAAAACTTTTATTTTGGATGCAATTAATCGCGATTAATCGTTTGACAGCACTAATATACACACACACACACACACATAAATAAGTTTACTTTATATTTTATTTTCTTTCAGCTAGTTGCTAAAATGTTGCTCATTTTTGTTAAGTTACAGTTGAAGTACTACAATACAAAACAAAATATTAAAGATTTAAAATAAAAAGTAAAACCTAATACAAACTGTATAGACATTAAAAAAACAAAAACATATAAAAATGTCAAAAACACAAAACAAAATTACTATAACTAAAATGAAAATGAAAACAGAAAATATTACTAAAATAACTAAAAAGTAAAACTTAATGAAAACGATATAGACATATTAAAAAACAAAATCCAATGAAAATGACAAAAACAAAACAAAATTGCTAAAACGTTCAAATTTAAATGAATACAGAAAATATAAAAAATACTAAAATAATTACATACTAAAAAAATAAAAGCTAATAAAAATTACAAAAACACAATAAAATTCGCAAAACTTTACATAAATTAAAAATGAAGACGGAAAATATAAAAATGACTAAAATAACTTAAAAAATAAAACTTAATAAAAAAATAAAAGGGAACAAAAGCTAAAATAAAACACAAAACAAAATATAAAAAAAAAAAAATAAAATACAAATAATACAATAATACAAACTGTATAGACGTTAAAAGAAAACAAAAACTAATAAAAATGACAAAAACACAACAAAATTACAAAAAAAAAGTACTTTAAAAAAATAGTAAATATATAAATAAATGATACTAAAATAACACTGGTGTTAATTTGTCTCCAGGAAAGGAATGAATATTTAGTTCATGGAAATATGCCACTTTCCTCTAACACTGGTTCTGATGCGTTGTCTATTTTTGGCAGGTCAGGTGACAGGAAACAACAACACTACTTTTATCTCCAGCGGGCAGGTGATGAACTTCAGCGGTGAGGTCATCGTGGTGTACGTCAGTCAAACGTCACTGGGAAGCAGCGGAGGAACAGACGAACCCTTCAGCTGCCCGGTTCAGGAAGAATCCAACGATGACAGTTTTCAAAGCAAGCCCAAATCTAACATAACCACAACACCGCAGGCCAAGAGCAGGAACGGACACCTAGAAAAACACTTGCCCGTGCAGGAAATGACCAACGACTGGTCCTGGCAGAAATAAAAAGCTGCAAACATTTCCTACTAGACTGGAATTGACTTTGCCTCCTTTTTAAATGATAACTATTGATTAATAATGGGCGTACAACAGCCTGTATAGCAACTAGAGTGCTATTTCATGAAAAATGCTATGCATTTGTTGACCTATGTATTTATATCATATAAATTAGGTACATCTTGTTGATTTTTGTCAGTCAGCTTTGACAGGATCTCACTCTAATAGATCGGATGACAGTAAAAGTCAAGAACATTGACCCCAGAATGTCTCATTTTCAGAGAATCTCTATGTTGAGGAGCCAAATAAAGAGCGGCTTGGTGCGACAAGAAGCCAAACTCAGGCCAAAGACGATGAAAACAGCCAGATAAAGCACAAACACATCCACCACAACAAAAGCACCATGTTTTTCGTTGTCCCTTTGCAAGCACATCGTACCTCATGTCGAGAACCGTTTTTGGATGATGGTGAAAAGTTAGTAACATGGAAATGAGAAATGGGGATGTTGATTTGTGGTGTTAAATATTTTTTTTAAAACATAATTTGTAAATGTTAATCATTTTTTGGTTATTTATCGTGCTGGTTTTGTGCCGCTAACCCGACAAGTCAGTCTGACTGGAGCAGAGCGTAATCACGAACATTATTATATAAATAGTGATTGAAAATCGATGTTCTGATACACGAGTAGTGATTTTCTCCACCCATTAACTTACTGTAAATAAAGCTTGTTTGTATGAAACAATTGCTTTCCCTTAAATGAGAGTGATGGTATGAGAAAGGTATTTGGTTTAGTGATAAGCAGTGTTTATTGATTGTGCATCACTAAGCACATGTGCGGCAAAACCTCTGTATTCGAGCAAAACCAATGTTGACATAAAGCCTTTATAAATAGCGGTGAATGGCTAGCAGCTGTCGCGAGCTCAATGCAAACATATACTCAGGAGCCGCGTGAGGTGAGAATTCCACCGAAGGCTGCTGGATGTTTAGCTGTGATTGGAATAATCATGAGTCTGGGATGGCAACAGAAACGAACACTGGATAAGTGTTGTCGAGTTCTGTCTGCCAAAACAGGAAGTTCTGACTGGTTTTAATGTGGTTCTGCTCAGAGAGCCTCAGGCACATTTGGTAACTCGTGACTAGCAATGACTGTTGAAGTGTCGCGCCATCTAGTGGAACGCTTCTGTAAGAAGAGTAAGGGTTATTAAACTTTTGCCAAAATGATGATTAGATTAAATATAAAGGCATATCTATTTATAGAAAAAATAGTAAGCCTGACATTTTAAAGACAAAATGTTGCTTTCAAAATTAATTTATTTGCCATTGCAATGTTATAAATATTATTTGAAAAATATTTTTCTACCCATTATTAATGTTCAATTCAAATTAGTTTGTCTATACAGTTTGCAGGTTTTATAATTCATTTGTAAGTTGTACCGTTCATAATGAATATATCTAGAAAGATACATATGTAAATACATGTGAATTAAATATACATGTAAATTAAATAGTTAATTTAGGCATCAGTATATGTATGGATGGTTAGAAACATGTATTTGTTTATTAAGATATTTCATTCTTTATTTGTGATATTCTTCATATATTACTATTCAAAGTCTGTCTATTATTTCAGCACTGTTTAACTCATTTTTATCAGAAATTATGCAATTAAAAATGTTAAACAAACAATCAAACACTTTTCAGAAGACTTTTCACAAATAATAATGTTTCTATTTTAAGTTATTATTAATAGTAGCAGTAGTATTCTAACTATATATAAACTATAAACTATACATGATATATAACATTAAAATGAACTCTTTCTTTTTAATATATGATTTAATTATTTGTCAGAAATGATGCTATTAAAAATGTTAACCAAACAAACTCTTTTCAGAGGAGTTTCATCAAAAATATGTATCATTTATCATTTATATTGATCATTTATTATAATAATATTATTACATATTTTTACACCCACATATTTATTTATTTATGTCAGACATTATGATATGATGTTTAATAAATAAATAAAAAATAACTTCATTAAAATTACAACTAAAATTAACTTTAAAAAGTTTTAAAATTTAACTTTAAAAATTAAAAGTTTGGGGTCGGTCAGATTTTTAAATTAATTAATTTATTTTATTAATTATTTTTTTTAACTTGATCCTTCAGAAATCATTGTAATATCCTGATTTGGTGCTCAAGAAATATTTTTTATTCTCAATGTATATATACAGTATATATATATTATAAACCGTGATACATTTTTTCAGGTTTCTTACAAAGGTCAAAAGAGCAGCATTTATTTAATAATATTTGAATATATACCAGGCAGCTGAAATCTATTGTAACATTCTAAATGTCTTTATTGTCACTTTTAATACATTTAATGAATCCTTAAATATAAGAATGAACAAAAACTTATTGACCCAAAATTTTAAAGATCAATATATTTTCATTCATTAAGCATCCACTGATTCCACATTGACTAATTGAATATGACCGTTCTTATCTAGAGAATTGGGAATCTGGGGGAAGACCACTGAAAAACAGCGATGGATCATTCCATATTCCCTTGGTCACTGTTGAGGTATCAGTGATCCTAACATGTCACAGACTCAGTCCTGTCCAAACAGATCATGAGCTATCGGGTGACGGGAGAACCCCAGGTTTGGACACAGGTGCTCCTCTGGCTTGGCTGGAAATTACCTGATTTTTGAAGATGAAAAACTGAACCGAGTTTCCCACCATTTAAGATCGAACAGCACTCACTGGCATCGGTGTGTAGTTTTTGGCCATTTTAAGGTTCACTCAAATCAACTGTGGTTGCCTAAGGATGTTTATGTGAAATAAAACAGCAGTGTCTTTGACAAAAATACGGCTATTGATTTAGTGTTATAGGAAGGAAAATCCTTCAAAATCAAGTGAATCATTTTGCCGGTGGGGATCATTTAGCACAAGAGTTTCCTGGAATATCTTCAGTGAGTGTAACCAGCAGGTCACATACACAGCTTTATTTAGCAGCATGGCCTTTCAGATACATGCAGAATATAAAGAAAATTTTGCATGCAAAATACGATCAATTTGTTCTGACCTCAGGAAAGGAAAGGGGATTTTCTGTCCTCCTTATTCAAGTACAAATGACATTTGAGCATTTATTATGACACTCAGTATCATGAGTAGCTTTGGAGAAGACCCTTCTTGCTGGTTGACATGTAATAAGACTGTTGGGAAAATTAATGTCTTAAGGTAAGGTGCTTTTCATTTCCTCAGTATCTTGTTATTAACTATGTCATTTATTATTATTGGTAGTAGGTAGTAGTAGTAAAGAAATTATTAAAATTATTCATATAACATTACAGTTAACAAATTAACATCTTTTATTGTCTATTTGCATAGTGTATATGATGATAATCTGAAGTCTGTCTTTCAAAAGTATCATTTCAGCACTGTTTGAATCTTTTTTGACAGAAATTATGCTATTAAAATGTTAAATACATACATACAAACTTTTTGGAGATCTTTCCACCATAATTTATCATATATTATTATTATTAGTAGTAGTAGTAGAAGTAGTTGTAGTATTAAAGACATTATTAAAACTATACATATAACATGAAAATTAACATGTAATAACATGTTCTATTTTAATATGCATAGTGCAGTCAATTCTTTATGTCAGAAATGATGCTATTAAAATTTATAGAATTTTTTTTTTCTGTTTTCTTTTTTATCACACACCTTGCTATTAAAAATTTAATAAATAAACTCTTTTCAGAGGGCTTTTCACCAAAAGCTGGTCATCTGATATTCGTTTAGATGGAAAAACTGCTATAGTGACTGGAGCAAACACCGGGATTGGGAAAGAAACAGTCAAGGATCTGGCAATGCGGGGTGGGGTACTGCGGCCAAATCGACACTGACTGTGGAAATAACACATCGAGCCTTCTTTTCATAGAGCCACAGATGAAAACAGATGAAATATATTAGATCTGACTGATAGACCTATCCAAACCAGAATAAGGTTTTCCTGAAATTGCTCAGAAGAATGTACCAGTTTTTCAACTAATGGAACAAAACTTGTCAATAATCCCAAGGTGCACGAGTGATCCTGGCCTGCAGAGACCTGCTGAAGGCCGAACAGGCGGCTGGTGACATAAGCAGAGATGTGGAGAATGCAAACGTGGTGGTTCGGAAACTGGACCTGGCAGACACCAGATCCATCTGTGATTTTGCTGAACTGATTTACAACAGTGAGTTATGGATGAAGAACATTTTTCTATATACATCACACATTCAATTCTGATCTGATCTTAAAATGATTGATTTTATTTTAGCTGAAAAGTCTCTTCATTTGCTGATTAACAATGCTGGCGTGGCAATGTGCCCATATTCAACAACAGCAGACGGTTTTGAGACACAGTTCGGAGTCAATCATTTAGGTTTGATGAAGTGCACTAGTGGTTCTCATTCTTTCAAAGACTATAAAGAGTCATTATTTGTTGTTTAGAAGCAATGGAGATTGTTCACACTTGACATGTGATGAATGACTCCTTTTCTTCTTCAGGACATTTCTTTCTTACGTTCCTCCTTATGGATCTGTTGAAGCATTCAGCTCCTTCCAGAGTGATTAATGTCTCATTGGCCCACCACATGGGAAAGATCCACTTTGAGGACCTGAACAGTGAGAAAAGCTATCATCCCGTGAAGGCCTACGTACAGAGCAAACTGGCCAACATACTTTTCACGCGAGAGCTCGCCCCGAGAGCGGAAGGTAAGAGCAAGGCATAAAACATTCAAAATGTGATCCAAAAATCTGATTCTGGGATGTATGTATGACGATTTAGCAAACTTCAGTGTTTAATCTGTGAAAAAAAACAACTAGCGTCCAAGCTGACAATGGCTCTCATTCATTTTCAGTGTATGAAAAACCACACAAGTGTGAATAAATAGCTAAATGGTGACTACATTTTCATTTTTGGGTGAACTATCATGTTTCAAACCTTCCATATAATGCATTGCATCAGTATGATATCCTAACTTGAATGTCACATGTTTTAGCCACAAACATTCTTCATTAAGGCAATAAGTGCATTCTTTTGAAAATAAAGCAAGGTTAGCGTTTGATTTCTCTAACTGTCTTTCTGTGGCAGAGATGGGAGTGAGTGTTTATGCTGTGGATCCAGGCCTAGTGAAGACAGACATCATTAGGCATTTGAATAAGTCTCTGCAGTTCTTTGTGAAGACATTTGGTTTCCTGATAAAACCCCCTGAGGAGGGCGCATATACCACCCTGTACTGTGCCCTCACCCCTGACCTGCCCACTGGAGCCTACTACAGGTTACTACTAACTACTATGGCTGATGCTAGTCGTGCTCATGAAATAATAGTGGCCATCGTTCCTATAAGCAGCATTGTTCACATGTTTTTTATTTTGCACTAGTGATGCTAAATTTGACAGCAAGCAAATTAACTGCTGGAATGCTTAATAAATATTTCCTCTCATGATTTCTCACAGTAACTGTGCCATGGCTCCATGCTCCAGGGCCGCTAATGACGACAACACTGCTAGCAGACTGTGGGCTGTCAGCTGCCACCTGCTGGGAATTCGCTGGAAATGAGATTTTATGACTTTTCAAAATTATATTCTTGCTGTTTGTATTGACTCAGAGATACTTTGAAGGTTATCCTACTGTGATTTCTGGAACATACTGTGTAACTTCTGCATAATCTATTTCCTTGGGGAAAAAGGTCAAAATGAGTTTATTGTCATTTGAAAACGAAATAAGGTCAGCAGAGCTAAGCATTTAACAAGACTAGCCTACTAAACACTGGCAGAAGTAAATATGAAAGCTTAATAATACAGTAAAATACAGTCGTGTTAATGAGGCAGAAACGTCTGGGAATGGAGTGAAGGGTATTGTACTAGTGTACCATTCCTTTACGAAAATTAACCATGTTTTTATTGTAGTAAAAGTAGTAACCATGCTGGCGCATTGATTAACATTTAACCACAGTTTTACTACAAACACCATGGTTAAACTACCATGGTTAATTTGTGGTTAGCATGGTTTAGCTCTAGTAACCTTGTTTTTTTGTAGTTAAAACATGGTTAATTTTCGTAAGGGTTAGTAAGGAAGTAGTGTAATTAGACAGTGTAGGTGCACAAAAGAGTAGACAGATAGAAAAAAGTGGTTAAATTGTGATCGTTCACTGAACGATTTACAGTCTCTTAATAAAGTATCTAAATTTAAACGATATTACATCTCTTGAGTAAGACTATTAGTGTTTATTGTGTTCGTAGAGAAACATCAGACTGACGCAACGAGGACATCTAGTGGACACGCGCGGTCACTGCTTTTGCACAATTTGGCTTGTTTTTAAGTGGGGTGACGTGATTGTATTGTGTGTTCTGGTGACGTGTAACGGAATGTCCAACCTTGCAAAAGAGATTCAATTGAACAAAGCTTCCTTCCTTGGAGTTCAAAGCCATCACAGCGAGCACATTCATGCGAGCGCATCACGTTGTTCATATTGAAGTCAGACGCGTTTCATTGGCCGGAAGACAGAGCTCTGGACGGGAGGGGCTTGGATCCGGATCGCATAGTAATATCTCATTCATAAATTACACAGGACGCTAGAGTAGAGCACTATTGTCTGCTGAGGGAAACCGGCCACAATGCACTCAATAAGGTAAGCAATGCTGGTGTCATGAATGAGTCTACTGCAATTAACACAACTTTTTCGTTTCTTTTCTTTTCTTTTCTTTATCAAAGTCTTCATATTTTTTTCATATTGTTTTGAAAATATGCTAAAATGCTCACTCTCTACTATACATATACTATCAAATTTTGGATAATACAGGCTGATCTAATAATTAAATATGGGAGAATGGGGCTAATTGTCACATGGGGAAGTAGTCATAAGGGCTGTATCTCAGGTTTTGAGTAATTACATAAATGTGTTTTGACAGTGAGTTTGTATGTTGGTTAAACAACTTCCAAAACCCTCTTAAACTGAATAAAATTTTAGATGTAGCCTATACAATTTATTAAGTAGGCTGCATTACTTATTGGTCACAACAATGTGGTGTGTTTGAATCGTACTTTTTATATTTATGCTGTTTCGTGAATTAATAATAAAAGCTTTTAACTAGCAGTCTAATTTGAGAAACTTACAATAAAATAGTGTGACAATGTGCCTCACAATTGGGTTGACTTAATTGCATCTTCATTCCTGAGCAATAACAATGAAAATGCACAGTACTTTTTGTAGACTGTATGTAAATCAACTGTACATTGTGCATCTTTAAAAAAATTCATTGACATAATTACAATGTATAGCTGTACTATTGCGTTTGTAGCTGCAGTAACGCAATACACCCTTTTACCGCTCACCAAACTTACATATTCAGAACACATGTTTGGGGAGGAGAGCGTGGGAAAGAGAAGCCATTCACCTTATTAGAAGTCAGGGTACCAACAGAATGATTTTGAAAGTGATAGGCCTATTTCAAGGTTTAAAAAAATGCACATACTGTTGCTTTAAAGCTTGAGGAATGGTCACGGACAGTGAGGGACATTTACGTGATGGAAAAGATTAATATACAGTTTAAAACTCCAAATGAGTCAGTTTACGGAGAAATGGAAACTTTTAATGAAGGGTTTGGGCGAGATTTTGGGGCAGTGTTTTTGAGCATATATTGTACATTTATAATACTTATAATGCTTTGCAAGAAAGAGTTGGATAAAAAAAATGTTGGGGAAAAAAAAAAAACCCGCAACAACTCCGAATTGTACGGAGCCCCTAAAGGGACATGGTGGTGGAAAAAAATTCGGGGTGGGAGGAATTTTTTTTTTTGCGTTCTCTCGCTCGCAAAAGATATTTGCGTTCCCTTTTGCGTTCTCTCGCAAAGATATTTTGCGTTCCCTCGCAAAACTTTTGCGTTCTCTCGCAAAGATATTTTGCGTTCCCTCGCAAAACTTTTGCGTTCTCTCGCAAAGGGAACGCAAAATATCTTTGCAAGAGAACGCAAAAGTTTTGCGAGTGAACGGCAAATATCTGACAAATATTTTTTCCTCCCACCCCAAATTTTTTCACTCAATCAGATTTTTTTCCGCCACCATGTCCCTTTAGGGGCTCCGTAGAATTGTGAGATGAAAACTCGGAATTGCAAGAAAAAAATCTTGAGTTAACACAATTCTGAGGAAAAAAGGAAAAAGCTATAAATTCTGAAATGCGAGCAAAAGGCTCGTGTCAGAAACGAGCTTCCATGTGTGACAACTAGCCCCGCTCTCCTGTACTACTTCACAATCCACCAAAAATGTGTTCATTACATTGTATAAACATTTGCTCTGAAATTTGCTACTACTTACTGCTTAGTTAATCTTGCTTCTCTATTAGTTAATAGTATTAAGTTAAGTGTTAATGTAGTACTACCTATTACTTCCTGCATAGTTACTTGTTAACAACGGGCCATTATTCTAAAGTGTTACCTTGCTCTGTAATCAATTCCAGAAATGTCTTCTGTGGTCAGTGGAGCTCTTCTGTACGTCTTGATGACAAAACAGTCATAATCACAGGAGCTAATACAGGCATTGGCAAAGAGACAGCGAGAGACCTTGCAAAAAGAGGTAAGTTCTCAGGACATGTTACGTCTCAACACGGTCTTGACCTTAAAAGAAAAAAAACACTCTGAATGATCTGATTTGTTCCGTTTACTGCACATGCTGTGAATAGCAGCAACTGCCAACCTGTTACGGGAAAAAACCATGCCATGTGTGATGCCACTCTAATTAGAAGAGGGTATAGAGAGGTTAGCGCAGTCTATCACATCATATTGGCACTATTGTTGCAGCTGATAGCTTTATCTGGGATGCATATTTATTGTAGTTTGTTCTTTTTAATATGGCATAAAATCATCATAATCTGGGATGAAAATAATAAATGCAAGGGTAAATCATACCCATTGTCCCAATGTCAAATGTTATGCAATCAAAACAACAAATAATTCATCTTATAAGACCGACAGGGTCTTGGAAGCTTTGAATGCATGCTGATAAATAAACGACAGGATTACAATACTATCTGCCAAAGAGATGTAAAACT
Organism: Sinocyclocheilus rhinocerous; assembly: GCF_001515625.1. Lineage (NCBI taxonomy): Eukaryota > Metazoa > Chordata > Actinopteri > Cypriniformes > Cyprinidae > Sinocyclocheilus > Sinocyclocheilus rhinocerous. The sequence continues at coordinate 1,423,569 of NW_015662000.1, read as the reverse complement.
GTACACTTTCCCACATGGACCCGCTGAATTCCAACAAAGAAACTCTGACGCTTGCCAGCCAAATTGCTCTGAATAGTATAATAGACGTTCTGCACAGTAATTACCAGGCAAACAGCTATTGTGTTAGCTCATCAGCCTTACATCCTAGTTTAGCACCAAATTAATTATTATGCAAGGACATTTCAGAGCAAGGACATTTGCTGGAGAATGTAAACACAGTTATTTCAGATCCATGATGGATATCTGCTCTGTCTCGTGTGAAATCTTCCATGACTGTTTGCACATCAATATCAGCTTCTCTATGTGATGATGTCCTCAGGGGCTCGAGTCATTATGGCCTGTCGAGATCTGGAAAAAGCAGAAGCAGCCAGAAAAGAATTAATAGAGGATTCTGGAAACCAAAACATTGTGGCGAACAAACTTGATTTATCAGATACCAAATCCATCAGAGCTTTTGCAGAACTCTTAAACAAGGGTATGTTTTGATTATTTGATTTAAACACATACTATATCTATACAATTTTGAAATACTAGTATTAGTAGAATATTATATAATATAAATTTATTAATGGGCCTTTATACATTTTTCTTTTTGTGTTTTAGAGGAAAAGCAAGTCAACATCCTTATCAACAATGCTGGAATCATGATGTGCCCATATTCAAAAACTGCAGATGGCTTTGAGATGCAGTTTGGTGTTAACCATTTAGGTAATGTTACTTTATATTTTACAATATAAAAGAATGTGTTTACATGCATACACTATTTACATTTACATTTAGTCATTTAGCAGACGCTTTTATCCAAAGCGACTTACAAATGAGGACAATAAAAGCAGTCAAAACTAACAAAAGAGCAACAATATATGTGCAAATAACAAGTCTCGGTTAGCCTAACGCAGTGTAGCAAGGTATGTATGTGTGTGTATATATATATATATATATATATATATATATATATAGTCACGATCTGTGCTGGGAGGAGCGCGGAACGAGGAACAATGAGACGTGGAGTACATAAACAATCTTTAATCCAATAAACACAGGGGAATTACACAACATCCAACGAGTAGAACCGACAAAGGACGACTACACAGACTGGGGCTAATAAACACAGGGCAATCAGGGGAACACAGGTGCATGGAATCAAAATCAAATGAACGCAATTAACACGAGGAGAAACTGGGTCACGGGGAGCAAAACACACACAGACAGTCCAGAACCCTGACATATATATTATACACACACATATATACACTCACACATATACACACTCACACACACAAAGAAAAAACAAGTAGATAGAATAGAAAAAATAGAAAGCTAGTGTTTTTTTTTTAAATAAAAAAAGAAGATAAATAGATCAAGTAGAATTAAAATAGAATAGAAAGTGCTAGAGTTAGAGGGTCAAATAAAGATGTATTTCAGGGAGTTTGACCATGACCATGAACTATAATTGCATTAGTAATATTTTTTGGGTGTTTTTGAAAGAAGTCTTACCAAGGCTGCATTTATTTGATTTAAAAATACAGTAAAAACAGTAATATTGTGAAATATTATTACAATTTAAAGTAAATGTTTGCTAATTGAATATATTTAAAAATGTAATTTATTCCTGAAATGACAAAGCCGAATTTTCAGCAGCCATTACTCCAGTCTTAGTGTCAAGAAATATTTCTTATTATAATCAATGTTGAATTACAGTTGCAAAATATTTGAAATTTAAGGGGGTCTGAATACTTTCCGTACCCACTGTATATATGTATGTATATGTATGTATATGTATATATACCATGCAACTGCTGTTTAATATTTTTGTGGAAACTGTGTGATAGATTTTTTTTCAGGATTCTTTAATGAACACCTTTAATTGTCTTAACTATTAATTTTGATCAATTTAATGAATCCATGCTGAATAAAAGTATTAATTTATTTAATTAAAAAATGACTGACTCTAAAATCTTGAAAGGTAGTGTAAGTGTGCATATCTGCACATACTGCATCCAAATGTCTATTTCTATTTTAACATCCAAAACCGAGGCAATTTTACAAATAAAAAAACTATTTCAAGTTATTATTAACTAGTTTATCAGCATTTTGTTTTAAACACTAATTATGACCCAAGAAGAATTAAGACTCTCAGTAAAATTAGATTTCCTGTATCTAATCAATACCTGGTCTGGCCAGTAAACCAGTAAAGTAGTTTGATCCAAAAAAGTGACAAATTAAGCACAAATTGTGTTTGTTTATAAACTAATCCTATGTATAAGGCAACCTTGTTTCACACAGGAGGTCTCAGACTAGTGACCCTCTAAATAGACAGCGCATGCTGTTTAATCATTTTATCAGCAGGATTTGACTTCCTGTTGGAACCTAAACACTCACGTATAGTATACATCCTTTCCACATACATCCACTTCCATGCATTTATTGAGTAACAGACAAGGCACAGGGGCATCAACAGGACATAAGAGACAATGAAAGGACAAACACCCCCTGACTATTTTTATCTTCTCCAATCCACCAACAGGTCATTTTCTGCTCACCTACCTTCTGCTTGACCTCTTAAAGAAATCAGCCCCCTCCAGGATCATCAACGTGGCTTCTGTGGCCCATACGTGGGGCAGCATCCATCTGGATGACATAAACAGTGAGAAGGGTTACTCTCCACGGAGGGCTTACGGCCAGAGCAAACTAGCTAACATCCTCTGCACACGCTCCTTGGCTAAAAGACTGCAGGGTATGTGACCTTCAAAGCAAGGTTATCCATGTCAGACTAAACATGACCCTTAAGAACACAAACTAATATCGTGTTTGTCTTCTCTCTCCTGAACTCTGCTTGATTTGGTATTCATGAGAGTACAACGTGACATTAAATGCAATCTTTTCCCCTGTCAGACTACATAAGCACAATCAAAGCCGGGACACAGGGCAGAGGTGGTCACAACTGATCTTTGTATTTGTCTCAGACGGTTTCCTTTAGGATGCAGGACTGTCCTAAGCATGTGGAGAATGTCCTGTTTTCTGTGCTTGTCACTGGTTGTCATTCATGTGACAATTCAAACTCAAAATCAAATAACAGATGACACTGTGATCTGTTCAGAAGGGCCACAGAGGGGTCACACCGCAGACATTGCGCATGAAATTCATATCTACACCAGTAATTCTAGTAAAAAACGTAATTCTCTAATAGCATCATAGTAAAGAATATAACAAAATAATACTGTTTGAATCTGTTTGAATCTGCTACATGCCTTCTGCCATCTGATTGATAGTTTGTACTTTTTCTCCCAGAGTATGAGCTCCATTTTCTCCTGTATCATACAATATGAGTCATAAAAACCTGATGCATCAAATATGATACAAAAAAAAAAAAAACTTAAAACAAGTGAAGCTACTTAGGTTTACTTGCACATACATATATATTTTTTTCTTTTTTTAAAAATATCGAATTTGACACATCAGGCTGATAAGGAACATCTATTTCTCAATTATCATTATATTGCATTGCATTAATATGTTTTGCTGCTACAACTGATATTTATGTGCATTTTATGTAACTAGTTTGCTATTCTGTTATAAAGAGCTTACTGATTTACATACATGATTTACATTTGATTTGCATATTGCTCAGTTTGGGCCTCTGAATAACATTTAAGATGTTTTTTCCTCCCAGATTATGAGTTCCATATTCTCCTATATCATACAATATGAGTCATAAAAGCCTGATTATATCAAATATGATACTAAAAAACACATGCACTCTGTAGTTTGATTCCTAAATAAATGAATCTGTTGTTTCTATTTAGTGAAGCAAAAACAGCTTGTTATACAAAAAAAAAAATTCTAAAAATACCATTAATATGGCCATTATTTTTTCTTTGAAAAGGTACCGTGTCTTTCTAGATTATACACCGTGGCAATATCATGTTTTTGAACATCTATTATTTAATGTAGTTTAGCATGTTAAAACCATGGTACATTAATTATTATAATATTTGTCAGCATCACTTACCATTGTACCACTACAACACTTTTTACAAGGGAAATTCCAATGTAAACTAATGAAAGTTCGAATTTAAATGAACAGACTTATTTCTATTAAAACAATTCTGTTACTAATCATGGCAGTACAAAAGAAGAAAATACTTATTATAACTGTTTTAATCATTTGTTCGCTTGTGTGTCATCTGCAAGCTCTGACAGAAAAATATGGTGATGGTTGTGTTTGTAGGCAGTGGTGTGACTGTGTACTCCCTCCATCCTGGTGTGGTGCAGTCAGAGCTGTTTAGGAACCTCAGCAAGCCTGTGCAGATAGCATTCAAGGTCTTCAGCCCTTTCACCAAGACCACTATTCAGGGGGCCCAGACCACCATCTACTGCGCTGTGGAGCCCAAGCTGGACAATGAGAGTGGAGGATATTACAGGTACAGAACAATTATTTTAATAGAATTCTTAGTCCAGTTTACTCTCCCGATATGCACACAAGATGTCCACCATTTAACTTTTTTAAGATTATAAAATGTGTTAAACATGCAATATAGAAATGATTCTAGTCATATTAATGCTCATTAAGACAGTGCCATCCATAAGCCTGAGAATCTGCTTTGTTTCCAGCGACTGTGCTCCAGCACAGTGTTCAAGCGAAGCTTTAGATGATGAAATGGCTCAGAAACTCTGGGAGCTCAGCTGTCAGATGCTTGGCATTACTTGGGACTGATGGAGCAATCCTCTCAGTGACACTGTTATAAAAGCAGAATAAAAGCTTTCGGACTAATGTCATAGATAATGGAAACTGTAGTGTTCATACAATGCCTGAATGAATGCACTATGTTTTATATTGTACATTGAATACTCTTTTTAATATTCTTATCCTTGGCTATTCTGTTATAATTTCAGTAGACATAAGAACTGCTATGAATTCAAATGTATTTTAGTCTATTAAATCTTTTATCTTTTATTTGCATTTGTTTCTTTTTGCCGATGAGCTGCTGTAATATTCACAGTTAATGAACTAAGCAGAACTGCTAATCTGAAGCTTATTTTCACAGGATGTTTGCCTTCATGCTAGCATATAAAAGTATGGAGCCCCCAAGGAGACATGGTGATGAAAAAAACAAGTAGATGTAAGGAAAAAATGTATTTTAATGCGTTTTCGCTTTCTCTCACAAAAGTATTGCATTCCCCCGAGAAAGGTGATGGTAAATAAAATTAAATGGGACGAAAATTTCTATGATTTTGCGCTATCTCACAAAAATGCTGCGTTTCCCCGTGAAACTTTGCGTTCCCCTGAGAAACTTTGCATTTACTCCGAAAACAGTTGGAATGATGTGGGAGAAAAACTATACTTTGTGAACTATATAATGTGATTTCACGAGAGAACGCAAAAGTTTTGGGGGCTCAATAGTAAATGGACGATAGCTAAAATATGAGATGATCATGAAAAAAATATTTTAATGATTTTGTGTTCGCTCACAAACCTTTTGTGTTCACCGGGAAACATTGTATTTAGCGAGCGAACGTAAAACTATGATTCACGAGTTCGCCTGCCCATCTGTTCTTGATGGTTAATGGTAAACGAACTTGGCTTGCTGTCTTTAATGGAGGCGCGAACCCGAGGCTGAAGTTCAACCCCCCCCCCCCCCAGGG
>NW_015662000.1:1409062-1417894 GCF_001515625.1 Sinocyclocheilus rhinocerous | reverse complement strand
TCCCCCCCCCCCCCCCCCAGTGGGAGAAAAACAGAAATAGAGGAGGAGCTGGGGAGGTGGAGGGATGCCGGAGAATTGATGCTGTGACGGTGCAATGAGAGCTGCTTATATATAGACTCGTAATGATGATTGACAGGACTGAATGACTAGGCTCCTCCCGAACCTACGTTTGGAACTTCATTTTTTTTTCTCCATCACCACATCCTCTTTGGAGCTTTGTAAAATTAAACCTAGCTTAAGCGTAAGCGTAAAATTCTACAAAAGCACATGAAATACCTCGTTGTATGTTTGGATAAACTGTTTGAAAATGCTTATGGTAGAATCCATGTAACAATCCTCACAGACCGATAGACAGCTTACACAACTAATGATGATGTGGACAAGTCGTTGCGCGCTAAACTCCAGTCGCTAGATGGCAGCGAGCACGTCAACTGTGCGCAGGAGTTGGGAGCGAGCGCGCATGCGTCACTCTTAACGCTGCGTCAGTCTTTCCGCTGTTAAATCTACGTGGCTTCACACACAGCGGAGTCAGTTTGTTACTTGCTGCCGAACCACTGCTTCGTCCTTTGATTTGTCAACACAGGTAAGCTTCTTTTCGTCGACTTTGCGTGTGTAGTAGTCTATACTGGTATAACGTAAATAATGCAGTTTTAAAATAAGGTTATAATACGGTTCTGTGTCTTACTGAGGACGTGTCTGCTGTGATCGGTGAGTTTGAGCGTAAACACTGTTTCTAACTGATCCGATATTACCACTTTCTTAGTCTGAGTTAAAAATGCTTAACATTTAGATGCTTATGTTCAATTATCAATTTAGAAATGGTTATCAAAGTCCTTTGCAAGTGTTTTTATTTAGTGTAACGTAAAGTGCGCAGCATGCAGGCTAACAGTGCTAGTTAGCCAATCTGTAGATTATAGTCATTGGTCACTAAAGATTTGTTAGCTAGTTAACAAAGTTATGGGTTTAACAACTGGCACCTTTTAATAATATATTTTAAAAACTAGCTTTTGAGTAGATGGGATTGGATTCCAGATGCTTGGGTTTTGGGTGAAGGGTATCTGGGTCTAATAAATTCATACGTAGTGAAACCTGTATAAAGCATCTACGTTAACTGGTTTCTGTGAAATGTTCTTTTTCCTGTGAGATGCAGAGGTCTGGTTGTGATTCGTGTTTTGTTCTCTGATGAGGATGTTTAGTGTTTGTAGTTCACATTTGGGAGTTAAAATGTTCTGATCTGTTCTCTCTCCAGCCTCTCATCAGGATGGATCAGATCATGCAGTTCGTGGAGCCCAGCAGGCAGTTCGTCAAGGACTCCATCAGACTCGTGAAAAGATGCACAAAGCCAGATAGAAAAGGTAATTCCAGTCTTTTGTCGTTTTAATTCAAAGAATTGATAAGCATAAAGAAACTTCAGGAGTACTGATGCTAGTTATGTATGAAAGTCTACATTTTATTAAGTTCTCTTGAGCTGAATGCAGATGAATTGTTTGTGATAAAGATATTGGCTGTGGAAAAGATGATATAAGAGAAAAATCTAATAAATAGACAGCCGTTTCAGGGGAAAATGGTGTGAAAGTAATGTTTGTAAGAGAAAATAAAAATGGAATATTTCTAAACCTATTTTATTTGACTGTTTATTTTGAGAGCATATTTAACATTGCATGTACTTAAATCTGTTTCACATTTATGATAAAATAGAAATATTTTTTTTAAATTTCCTGCTCTCTAGAATTCCAAAAGATTGCCATGGCAACAGCAATTGGATTTGCCATTATGGGCTTTATTGGATTCTTTGTCAAACTCATCCACATCCCCATCAACAACATCATTGTGTAAGTAATCCACAAAAACACACAATTAACATTGTATTTCAGCCTTTTATTGCGAGTAATATGAAAAAAAAACATTGATTACATGAACATGATACAGTCTAATACTACAGTGCATATAAAATTGTGCAAATTGCCTTTTGAACAGACATTTTGTTTCATTCAGTCTTTGATTTGATTTAGTCTTTGATTAAATCTAGTCTTTGATTAAATCATGATTGTTTGTCTTTTGTTAACAGCGGTGGTTGAATCAGCTGCATTGTGAGGCCAAACAGACCTTCGGCTGCCTGAAACTGTTGGATGATGTACTGAATGCGGAAATTTGTATAAATCATGTTTTTTGTGCGCGTTAACATTTATATTTGGCTGTGTTAATAAATCAAAGGTTACACTACTCGTTGTCTTCATTAATAAAAGGCTGTTAGTGCTGAGGAAAAGGCACATTTTAAAGGCTTTGGTGCTTTGTTCACAGTGGTTTAATTCCCATGCTCCATAGAAGTGGCTTGTCTGTGGTGACAGTAACAGGTTTTCTGCCTCCTTTGGGGTCGTTGTCCTCGTAAGTGTTGGATGTGCTTACAAGCTGTCCAAAAGCCAAAACTTGATTGTCTATAAAAAGGGGACAAAAGGTAATAAGTAGAGTTTTATGGACATTCCAAACCGCTAAAAAGGAATCGTTTAGCATTACGTCCATTGCTCACCAATGGATCCTCTGCAGTGAATGGGTGCCGTCAGAATGAGAGTTCAAACAGATGATAAAAACATCACAATGCACAAATAATTTATATTACTTTAGTCCATCAATTAATGCATTGTGAAGTCAAAAGCTACATATATGTAAGAAACAAATCCATTATTAAGAAACACTGCTTCCAGCTAAAATGTGAGTCCTTTATCCATACTATTGCTTTCTCTAGCAAAAAGTCTTATCCGAATCCGGAAATACGCACTAATCAAACACCATTTACAAGTGAAAAACAATCCAAAAACCGTTTTAAACAAATTGAAAACGAGCAAAAAATGTAAATAATAAAAAATAAATGGTCTAAACAAAATGAGTGGATTTTGATGTGAAAGAACTACTTTTTACTGGAGGAAGCTTTATGTATTATAGACTGGTATTTTGACCAGAAGCGATGGTTTAAAGTTAAAACATTTTGATGGATTTGATTCTTATAAATGCTTTTCACTTCACAAGACTTTAATTGATGGACTGGAGTCATGTGGATTACTTGTGGTATGTTGTGATGTTTTTATCTTCTGTTTGGACTCTCATTCTGACGGCACCCATTCACTGCAGAGGAACCATTGGTGAGCAAGTGCTGTAATGCTGCATTTCTCCAAATCTGTTCAGATGAAGAAATAAACTACATTTTGGATCGCCTGAGGGTGAATAAATTTAATTTTTGGGTGAACTATTCCTTTAGGGTACTTCATGATTGAGGATTTTCATGCATTTAAGGTGCAAAGAAGGGTGAGAAATGAAGGGGATAAGAAAAAAATGCCACCAAAGTGTCCAAGTAACCACCAAAAGCTGTGAATACACCGCCTCCGCCTGCTGTAGTTTTAATTAAATTGGCCACCCGAGGCTTCTCGCCAAACCCGCCAGGGGTGCTTGTGGAAATGTTCTAATGAGTGAAGCGGGACAGAACATGCCCTCGCATAACCTGGTGGGAACGACACTGTTTTCTCTGTCTCTGGCTCTCTCATTCAGTTTAACTGCTCACTGGAAACCCCGAGCAGCAGCGGTGCTGTAATCTGGATGCCAGACAGAGTTCAATGGCTCTCACTTCAATGGCCCAGCCATCCAGCAACAAAAGCGTACATTTCTCTTGATCACTGAGCATGCTATTCCCTTCCGAGAGACCCAGGTGCCACTCAGAAAGGAGTTATACCTGTTAGCTGGAATGTGACCCAATTAAGAATTTCGGTGGTCCCTTATAACATCAGACACACTTGACTGAAGTCATTTGTGTGAGGCCACTGAAGTGGAGAAGAGAGTTTATTATTTGGAGCACCAGACTGGTTAACGTTGTGGTTTTGTACTCTTCTGCAACAGGTTTTCATGAGAAACTATTTAGTCAAACTTTAAAATTAAAACTTGTTTTTCATATCTTTAGTAAGATACTTTTCAAGTTAGTCTCTCCTGAGCCTATACTGACCCCCAGTGGCGATTTTTCTTTTATGCCAAAATCATTAGGATATTACCGTATTGTCCCGAATATAAGACGACCCTGATTATAAGACGACCCCCCTTTTTCCAGATGTACCTTTTGGAAAAAGGCTTTTTAAAAAACAAATCTTGTTTTTTCTCAGTAAAACACATTTTGTCTTCAATTATTTTCATATTGCATATTTTTCCTTTTTTTTAATTTTTAATTTTCAAGATATTAAGTAAAGATCATGTTCCATGAAGATATTTTGTAAATTTCCTACTGTAAATATATCAAAACTTATTTTTGATTAGTAATATCCATTGCTAAGAACATCAACATTGTCATTTGGACAACTTTAAAGGTGATTTTCTCAATATTCTTATTTTTGTTAATTTATTTTCAAATAGTTGTATCTCAACAAATCATACATCAATGGAACGCTTATTTATTCAGCTTTCATATTATGTGAACTTGTAAAAAAAATGGACCCTTATGACTGGTCGGTCGGTCGGTATATTTTATACATCATAGCTATGACAGGAAACACTGGAATCTAACAATGCCTTAGAAAAAAACTGTTAATCTTAAAAAAATAAAGCATATACATAAACCCTATAGGAAATATAAGAGTTATCGGATAAGCATGTTATAAACTACTGAAACATTGGCGTTTCATATTTTAAAGCAGTCACTGCAATTTATGAAAGAACTCAATTAAATCTGTATGTAGGAGTGTGTAAAAAATCTGATGTAACCCCATTTGTAATCCTTAACATTTTCATAAGTAACTGTAATTTAATTACAATATTTTTCTTAGTAACTTTAACTGTAACTGATTTACTTTTATTTTGTAATTAAATTACGTAATTCCGTTACATGTAACTAGTTACTCCCCAACACTGCACACACACACACAGAGAGAGAGAGAGAGAGAGAGCGAGTACACCAAACTTAAGTCAAAACTGACTGAAAAATGACATTTAATAAAGTCTAAGTTATAAAGTCATTCAGAATGTTTCCTAAACACAAATGTATTTAAACAAACTCTCCCTATCAGAATTCATACCCAGAATCCTTTAATTGCCTATGCTGAGGAAGACTTAATTTCACCGAACAGTAAATAACGTTACGCATAAAAATTAAACACATGAAAATATATTTCCCCTAAAATATGATCCAGTCGAAGCAAGAGAAAACGAAGTAAACAAGGCAATAGCTGACGCTAGATGAGCTGTTTTACTCTGAGGCTACTGAACAAACTTCAAAGTCTGAAGACATATCACCGGACTTCGAAGGCAGCATGACAAGAGGAAAAACACGCGGAGACGACTGACTTTGGTCTGTCACTAGCGATGAACTGCTCACAATGGCCTCCTCCAGTTAATCACGCATGTCACACTGATAATTAAGTCAATTTCAAGCAAACAATAGATGTAGAGATCGAAACATTGATCACCTTGACTAAACTTCGCAATTAACTTACCGCCCCCCGGTTGTTGCTCTTTAACAGACGCATATTTAGTGAGTAAAGAAGAAATACGTTTCATCAAACAGACCTTAAGCAGTGTCTGCTCACATCTTGCAGTTCACGATTTGACCAGTGGTGGCGACAAAGCACTGTGAGATGCGATGCGTGTCGCGTCTGAGTTGATCATTTTCAGAAATACATGCAAGCTGGCCTCTTTCAAAATGCTGAAGATAAGAGCCTAGTATTATACACCTTTTCTTATGTTTTACCATAAATTTAAGCATTTTCAAACAGCAGTATCTGAAAGGCATATGAGATGCATTATTGTGTAAATAACCTGTCAAGAACACATTTTTCTTAAGATCATTAAGCCTATTAGGGCCAGTCCTTTTTTTGTGTTATGACAACTTGCTTTACAGTTCCCATAACCTGAATTAAAATTAAATGGATAAATAAATCAAATAAAGTAAAAATAAATGATAAGCTCTCGTTTCCTAAATTATAATCTATATATTTATACAGATAAAATATTATTTAATAAAATATATACATTATATATATATATATTATTAAAGAATTTAATCTATACTTTAAATATAGATTCAAGTATATTAATATGTATTTGTACTGTGTATATCTTTATGTATATATAAATACACACGTATATATTATGAAATATTTACGTGTGTATATATATTTGAATTATATTATATATAAATATATATTACACAAACTTAAATATTTACATATATGCATGTGCATTTATATATATACATATATAAGAAATATGTACATGCAAATATATATATATATGAATATATTCATATTAACATATGATTTATATTATATATAAATATATATATTACATATATTAAATATATACATGTATATGTGTATTTATATATACATATAAATATATGCTTTACATATATTATGTAAACAAAAACTTTTATTGTGGATGCTGTAAATCACGATTAATCAGTTTGACAGCCCTAATATTTATATAATATAATTTATAGAATATATTTATAAATAATTCATAAAATAGTACTGAAAATATCTACTCATGAATAATATATTCATAATCAATATTATGTAATGTTTATATAAAAAGCCTATTTTAAGTACAATGATTTTTCATCATGACAATTTACCTCCCAATTCAACTATCTATCTATCTATCTATCTATCTATTTTCAAAGTGGTAGGTCAATAATAGTATACTCTATATAATACACTGATATACTGTAATGCATTGTAAGCCTGTGGTAGCCTACAAGATATCCGAAATGAACCGTGTGAAATTCAACAGCAAGAGGGACGTCGTCAGATCAGCATTCTTTATCAAAGAAGCGGTTTAATGAGATCCCTGACCTCTCAATGTTTTCAGCATCAAAAGTATGCTGACGAGCAACAGTGTGAAGCCGATGACTCTGATAGTGGACACTCAGATGAAGAGTGTGCTGTGGAGGAATGTGTGGCAGCAGATGTGTGGACAGATGGGCCTTGAGGCAGAGCACACAGACACGAGCAGAAACGCTCAGCCTCCACTCCAACACATTACAGCAGCTTCATGGAAACCTCTTCATGCAGACACATACAGGAATACAAACAGATATGCATGCAGTGGTGGAGAGGCTGATGTGCAAATTAATATTGATCTGCTTTCCTTACAGTGGACCGTAAAGGATTCCTGTAGACTTAACATAAAATCTATCATCTATTTTGTTGAAATGTATGCACCCAAATAAATGATCACTCTCAAAATAGTCTATATAATTTTTAGTGTTTCCTAGCATGTTTCTTTGCAGATGCTATAGTATTCTGTGGTTTTCTAAAAACTACTGTGTAATATTTTTCAGCATCATTACTCCAGTCTTCAGCGTCACATGATCCTTCAGAAATCATTCTAATATGCTGATTTGCTGCTCAAGAAACAGCTCTTATTATAATCAATGTTGAAAACAGTTGTTCTGCTTAATATTTTTGTGGAAACCATTGTATTTTTTTTTCAGGATCCTTTGATGAATAGAATTTTCACTTTTCAAACTTTTGACTGGCACTCAAGTCTCTATGATATTGTCTTCCCCAGGTACATCTCAGGTACCTCCTTCAATTCAAGTCTATAACTATAACTATATATATATTATATACTTTATTATTTTTCTTTTTTTATCATCCACTAGGTAAAAAGTGTAATAGGCTAGAAAAGTAATATCACACCTCAACAAGCCAGATAATTTGAAGTATCATTCATATCTGTCACACAAACTGTGCAGGTCAAGTTAGTTTTCAAATCCTTAACCCTAAGAATGAGCAATAGTAGTGATGACAGCCTTAGCACACAACAAAAATAAGCTTTTAAAGGAATAGTTCACCCAAAAATGAAAATATAATTAACCATTTACTCACCCTCAGGCCATCCAAGATGTACATGAGTTTGTTTCTTTATTGAAACAGGTTCTGAGAAATTTAGCATTACATCACTTTCTCACCATAGATCTCTCACCCTCAGGCCATCCAAGATGTACATGAGTTTGTTTCTTCATTGAAACAGGTTCTGAGAAATTTAGCATTACATCACTTTCTCACCATAGATCTACTGCGGTGAATGGGTGCCATCAGAATGAGAGTCCAAACATTGAAGTATCATTCATATCTGTCACACAAACTGTGCAGGTCAAGTTAGTTTTCAAATCCTTAACCCTAAGAATGAGCAATAGTAGTGATGACAGCCTTAGCACACAACAAAAATAAGCTTTTAAAGGAATAGTTCACCCAAAAATGAAAATATAATTAACCATTTACTCACCCTCAGGCCATCCAAGATGTACATGAGTTTGTTTCTTTATTGAAACAGGTTCTGAGAAATTTAGCATTACATCACTTTCTCACCATAGATCTACTGCGGTGAATGGGTGCCGTCAGAATGAGAGTCCAAACAGCTGATAAAAAAATCACAATAATCCACAAGTAATCCGCACAACTCCAGTCCATAAATTAATGTCTAGCCTAAGAAACAAATCCATCAAGATGTTTTTAACTTCAAACCATTGCTTCCAGTTATATATAATATTTCTTTCTCCAATGAAAAAGTTGTCTGGTCTGAATCAGGAGCAAAATATGGACAGATCAAGCACCGTTTACGAGTGAAAACCATCCAAAACATACAGCGGGTAAAATAAGCATTGAACGTGTCACCATTTTTCTCAGTAAATATATTTCTAAAGCTGCTGTTGACATGAAATTTTCACCAGATGTGAGATGGTCCTCACTGCAGAACACAAGATCCAGGGGGCGAGGTTGGATCCAGATACAACCCCTCCCACCTTACAAATACCTAAACCCACCCATCTCCACCCCTAAATCTACCCATCTCCAT
>NW_015662000.1:1408101-1408758 GCF_001515625.1 Sinocyclocheilus rhinocerous | reverse complement strand
TAACAACCAAAGTAATCCATACATACAAAGAAAACAAAACAAATAAGTTCAGAAATGAAGTTCTGTGTAATAAAATGGAATGACCCAGGGAAAAAAGTATTGAACACGCTTACTGAAATTTATTCAATACTTCGTATAAAAGCCTTTGTTGGTAATGACAGCTTAGTCGCATGCATTGCTCAGGTGTGATTTTGGCCCATTCTTCCAAACAAACAGTCTTCAAATCTTGAAGGTTCCATGGGCCTCTTCTATGAACTCTGATCTTTAGTTCTTTCCATAGATTTTCCATTGGATTCAAGTCAGGTGATTGGCTGGGCCATTCTAGCAGCTTTACTTTCTTTTCCTGAAACCAAATGTGACCCTGGACCACAAAACCAGTCTTAAGTCCCTGGGGTATATTTGTAGCAATAGCCAAAAATACATTGTATGGGTTAAAATTATAGATTTTTCTTTTATGCCAAAAATCATTAGGATATTAAGCAAATATCATGTTTCATGAAGATATTTTGTAAATTTCCTACCGTAAATATATTAAAACTTAATTTTTGATTAGTAATATGCATAGCTAAGAACTTCATTTGGACAACTTTAAAGATGATTTTCTCAATATTTAGATTTTTTTCCACCCTCAGATTCCAGATTTTCACATAGTTGTAT
>NW_015662000.1:1397766-1407957 GCF_001515625.1 Sinocyclocheilus rhinocerous | reverse complement strand
TGTCTCGCTGGAATGTCCACCCTCATTTCATCTTCATCATCCTGGTAGATGGCAACAGATTTTTATCAAGAATGTCTCGGTACATTTTTCCATTCATCCTTCCTTCAATTATATGAATTTTGCCAGTGCAACACCCTGATTTTTGGGGTGATGTGCAGTGCCATTTGACCTCCAAAATCTTCTGATAATTCTTTTCACTCCTCTGTCAGAAATCTTGCGAGGAGGACCTGGTCGTGGTCGGTTTACGGTGAAAAGATGTTCTTTCAACTTCTGGATTATGGCCCCAACGGTGCTCATTGGAACATTCAGAAGTATAGAAATCCTTCTGTAACCAATGCCATCAGTATGTTTTGCAACAATAAGGTTGCGAAGGTCTTGAGAAAGCTCTTTGCTTTTACCCATCATGAAATGTTTCTTGTGTGACACGCTGGTCACGAAACACCTTTTTATAGGCCTTTTTATAGGCCATCAGCTGGGACTGAACCAACTAATATTAATTTCCACTGACAAGGGGCATGATTGCTTTCTAATTACTGATAGATTTCAGCTGGGTCTTGGCTTTCCATGCCTTTTTGTACCTCCCTTTCTTCATGTGTTCACTACTAGTATTTTTCTAGTATTCTACTTTATTACACAGAACTTAATTTCTGAACTTATTTGTTTTGCTTTCTTTGTATGTATGGATTACTTGGGTTGTTACCGACATCTGGTGAAAATTTCATGTCAACAGCACCTTTAGAAATATATTTACTGAGAAAAATGGTGATGTGTTCAATACTTATTTTACCCACTGTATTTGTTGTTGGATTTTGATATGAGAGGACAACAGATTTGATGGATTTTAGCCAGAAGCAACGGTTTAAGGTTAAAAACGTCTTGATGGATTTGTTTCTTACAAACACACAGCTTTTTCCTTCATAAGATGTTAATAGATGAACTGGAGTTGTGTGGAATATTGTAATGTTTTTATCAGCTAAAATTTTATCATCTCATTCTGACGGCACCCATTCACTTCAGAGGATCCATTGCTGAGCAAGTGATATAATGCAAAATTTTGAGTGAACTATTCCTTTAATAGTAAGTTTGCTATTTGTAAGTTTGTCAAAGCAACCAACAGGGAGACCAAATGTTTGTATCCAACTGGATCTTTAACCATCCGGCATTAATATTAGCATGATAGATATCAAGGTTTGGACAGTTAAGCATGAATAATAAATCTGGCTTTCACACAAAGCTGGTTCTCAGAGCATCCAGGAAGCTTCATTAGCAATCTCCTCAGCCCGATTCCGATCGATATCTGACACTGCGGCAAGAGCAGAAATTAATGCGTTGCTGTTATTTATAACAATGAAGATGTTTGCATGCAGTAATTGCATTTCCAGCACCAATGTACTTCGCTTAAGTACCCAATATTTACAGAGCAAATTACACGGAGCCCCAGAGAGGAACACGCTATAGCCATGGGGCTGAGTCACAGTCGATAATTTTGAAGCAAAAACGGTACATTTATGCCCCAAAAACTCGTCTTGCTCTGTGCTTATCGTGTGAGGTGAGGTGTGCTGCTGTACTAGACATCTGGTGGGCATTGATAGCGCTTCTATTAAATGTTTATGGCTTCATTGGAGGGAGGTTACAAGGCTGAGGCGACGACACAATGCTAATTCGACCTTCAGATGAGAGAAGCTCTGCTTCCTGCCTTTCCCATAGGAATATGACAGTTACATAATTTCCTCCAAAACAGAGATGCTGAAGTGGCATCTCAGCAACATCCGTCATAAAAAACCCAATTTAAAATAATAAAAGCTAGAAACTGCAACGCAGACTGACTGCATGCAGAGAAATGAAAATGTTTCAGTCTGTCCTTTTGACGTAAACCACTGTCTGAAGAGTGCAGGCTGAGCCAAGGTTATACATTCATGCCGTTTTAAAGTGAAAATGTCTCATTGAACCTAGCAGACAAGACGAAGTGGATTAAAGTCTAAGCCATCCATTAGTAAATGCAGATTCTACTATTTGAAGGCTATCATACTGCATGCAGCTGTTAAATAAGTCATAAAATCATTTTAATAAGGAGGAAAATAAATATGATAAAAAGAAAAAAAACCAAGTATGTCTTTTGCATTTTGGTGGAGGACGCAAGACCTTTTGAGATGATGAGACAAAAATTCTGCACATAAAAAAATGGAACAGACTTGCTTTTAATAACTATAAAAGCAAGTGAAATGAGATATAACTGTGAAGAAACTGACATCAAGGTTTGAGGTCAGTAAGTTTTTAAAAGTATTTGAAAGAAGTTTTTGATGCTCAAAAAACAAAACAAAGCAAAGCAAAAAAACAAAAACAAAAAAAAAACAAAAAAACAAAACAAAACAAAAAAACATTTGAACCCCTAAGAGTTAAAGCACTTTATTTACTTTATTTATTCCCGTAGGAATCTCTTTTTTGTCAGTAAGTTTTTTTAACATGGTCCTTACTGACACGTTTCAGGAAAAAAAAAAATTTCATTCATTAACTTAATCACTTGTGGCAGAAATGTTTATTTTATTTTATTTTTTGGCCCAGATTTGTTTTTTGGATTTTGGGTTTTTTTCTTACACAGAACTGGCTTCCTAAACATATTGAGAATTATTTTCTCAGCTTTCAGGGATCTGGTTTAGTAAATTTGCTCTAGGCCAATGAGGGGGTGGCCAAACAATCTGCTAGCTATATAGTTAGAATTTTCGTGAAAACTTTTGTGCCTCAGTAGCATTTCCAAACCAACCAGTGAAACAAAATGTTATGACATTATTAATAAAAGCACTAAACATTTCCAATACAGAAACATCTACATACTTTGATGTCCCTTTTTGCTAATAACTTCAGTCAATTTATCCCACTGAATCTTGTGATCTAAGACAACCCCTAGATATTTACATTCTGTAACCCTCTAAATTGATCCCTCGCAAAAACCCGCCCCCCTTAGTCACTGTGGCTAAGTCCGACAAGCCATGGCACTCTCAAGGCACACGTCATGTTCTCACGCAGTGAAAAATACATCGCAGAGTAAAGAGGAAACTGACAACACGCTGACAGACATAACAGAGCAGGTTACTTCTGGTATGAAACAAAGTCTCAGCTTTCAAATTTTGTCATTTTCTTAAAGAAATTCAACCAATAAATACTGTTTTGTGGCTCTTTAAAGTATCGTGGCAGATGCGCCTCAGTTCAAGCAGCATGTGAACCGATCATCTCTTCCTCTTTACTAGTTATAGCACAAAATAAACATAAATGAACATCAGAAGATATCTTGTTTCAACCGCGGAAAGACGTCAATACATACCATTTTTCACCAAGTTCAAGTCCACCAATGTTAATCTACTTTCCTGTCTGGTTTGTTTGTTGGATAAAAATGGCAGATTCAGCGTTATGATTGGTCAGATTGGGTCAGTGTGCTCTCCCTTGATAATTGTACTAAATCGCATGGACTCTTCCCTAAATTTATGCACATTTTTAAAGTATTAAGAACAAGGTTTGATTCTCCACACCAAAATATGAACTCATTCAAAACGGATCCATGATTATCCTCATCAGACATAGAGTGACCTAGTTAGAACTGCTGGACTGTAAAACTTAAAAAATCCAACAACCACAAAATCAGGTCAACAAAATCAAAATTAGGGGGAGGTTTGAATTTCCCCCTTGGTAGAAATCACGTTCCGGACCCCCTTCTCCCTTGTCGAGCCCTTGGAATCGTCCTAAACTTCCCCCCATTACGGCACCCCTGCACTAATGCAATAGGCCGAAAATCATTTAGCTCCATGGATTTAGAAACCTTAGGAAGAGGTATAATGGTTGAAGTTTTCCTTAAGACAGGTACACAAAAACTAAGTTAGATCAACATCCACTTGACCAAAGTAAGACTAGAAGCAGGACAGGAAGTGATGTGCGCAGAGTCATTTTAATAGGGCTGTCTTTTAATGACAGTGACTAAGAGAAGGATGTGTTTTGGCTAAACCACCTCAGTACTTTCAAGTAACGATGTCACAGTGATATTAAAAGACATCATGATTAAAAGATGAAATCTTAAGCACTGCAAAGCAGCTCCTAGAGTTGAGTATTTACTCTGGAAAGTGCTGCCAATGTCATTCAAAGCGCTTTTATGAAAGCAGGACTCCGGTGATTGTTTTAAATGTCTTGAACCGGATAAAAGAATCTCTGTTCAGTCTCTTTAAACTCACAAAACCACTAACACCTCCAAAGCTTACGCACACAGAAACGCAAACCGACCCGTATTTGTAATTTCAAAGGACTTTCTTCAGCCCCAGGCTCAGATTTCTCTACCGACTTTTGACATCCATTGTTTTTTTTTTTGATCCCGTCTCGCAGCATATCAGATGCCGCGTTTTTTTTACTCTTTACACATTTCCCAACCCCTAAAAGCATCATTAAAATTCACAGCAACGAAGTTGTGTCTCACAGGGCTAAGGAGCACATTAGCGAAATGGGAAAAGACACTTCTGGGACTCCTACAAGCACGAGTCTCTCTGAAGTTATTCTTGCTGGGGATTCGCCCCGCTATCCGTTTGACAGCTTAATATTAAAAAGCTCTGCCCGCTTCCCAGACGCTCTAACAATCAGAGTTATGGTGCGCTTTAAAACCTGCTGAGTCATGCTCACTTTACCTTAACAGTGAGCATAATGTGGGATTGCATTTAGCCCAGTTTGAATTACTGTCATCTCGCTGCGAGCGTGAGAGAGAGAGAGTCTGCTCATTCCTGATCTGAACAAAACCTGTCAGCCGATTTTTGATGGAATTGAAGCTCTTTCACCACTCACAGTCATTCTGATATGCAAATAAGAATGCAGAGCAGGATGCTTTGTCAGGCATTGTTACATTAAGAGACCTGACATTTTTCAAGACCTCAAAAGAAGCTTTTTGTGCAGTGGAAAGACCATTTGTGGGGAAGTAATTGCATCTACGACACCTTCCCTGAAATTGATGTGCCACAAAATAATGACATGCAATTTCGGTTAGTTTATTTTGTCAGTTATAACTAGTATTTGTCCTGTTTTGACCTACGCCCATGCAAGCTAATGGCATTAACCAATATCTCTGAACTATCTGGCCTTACCTACGACAGAGTATTGATTCACCGACACGGGTGTGCTTTGTAATCTTTGATCCGTTTTCCCATGTGACCCTGCAACCTGAGTGGGCAGCTCATTTGTTTTTATTATCGCCATGGGCTGAGAGGTTATGATTTCAGATAAAATGATTTAAAATGGTTTTCTCCCTGACTGAACAAGTGCTTTTTTTCCTATTTCCTTCCTGATTCAGAAAAACAAATAAGATTTTAACATGAACACCACAGTGTTATTACTGTTTACAAAAAGTCAAATGAAAACTAAAACAAAAACATTTTCATATGTAGAAAACTGAAATAAAAACTTGGGAAAAACTGAAACTACTGCAAAAAATGTTGATGTAATTTGTTGAGATAATGTAAATATCCAACTTAACTATATATTTGTTATATATATTTAACTAATTTAACTTATACATAATACAATTATTTTTTTTAAGTTTAAAATTACAATTATTATTTTTTAAATTAAATTAAAAATGTAATTAATATTTTGTAATCAGTTTTTACTTTTTATGTTTTCATTTTAATTTTAGTTCGTTTTAATAATTTTGCTGTTTTTTAAATTTTCTTATATATATATATATATATACAGTGGGTACGGAAAGTATTCAGACCCCCTTAAATTTTTCACTCTTTGTTATATTGCAGCCATTTGCTAAAATCATTTAAGTTAATTTTTTTTTCCTCATTATGTACACACAGCACCCCATATTGACAGAAAAACACAGAATTGTTGACATCTTTGCAGATTTATTAAAAAAGAAAAACTGAAAAATGCTCAGTATTTAGTAGAAGCACCCTTTTGAGCTAATACAGCCATGAGTCTTTTTGGGAAAGATCCAACAAGTTTTTCACACCTGGATTTGGCGATCCTCTGCCATTCCTCCTTGCAGATCCTCTCCAGTTCTGTCAGGTTGGATGGTAAACGTTGGTGGACAGCCATTTTTAGGTCTATATATATATATATAGTTTTTCTTTATTTTTCCACTTTACACAGATATTTTATTCCACATCAAGTTAAACTAAACTAAAATGAGAAATGCAACTAGATGAAATAAAATGTAATATATATAAACTTTAGCTTTAGTATAATATTCAAAACAAAAATAGTAATATCCCAGAAAACATGTGAGTGAGTGTGCATTTTAAAATGCATTATGCAGATTATTGTGATTTTCCAAAGAGTTTGGCATTGAGCTGTTTTTAATTAAAACGAAAAGGAAGGAGACTAATTACAAAAACAATCCCCTTTCCTGAGTTTGACTTTGATCTGCACTCCATAAATTTTCATATATATTATGACAGTTAGATTAGCATCTATGAGCAGCCCGGAGTGAAGTATATGCAGCAGTTTGATCATTTATTAGAAAATATTGAATTTCATTCTCACTTTTTAATAGATGACCTGGAAAGTCAACCAGCTGTAGGGTTATTATGGCAAACCTGCTTTACCTCCAAAATCCTATAAACCCATCAACATAATTTGATCCATGAAAACGTCTTTAATCGGCTTCTCAATTCCCAAAGTATGGGTTGTGTTTTCTGGAGCACAGACTATAATGAAAAGAGCCATCGACAGAAAGAGGGTCACCGCCATCATGCCAGAAACAGAGATTACCACCAGCCTATTATAACCACGACACTAAAAGAAAACCTTCAAATGACTCTTTTAAAAACACTCCACAGCCTGCACACGTTCGCTCGGTCTCAGTGGGACCTGTTGGTCAGATCGCACTATAAAGTATCAAAGGCCAACCTTTCCGTTATCTCCTCCCTCAGCTTTTCTCAGCAGACAAAACACCAAAATCAATGAAGTTGGGTTGTTTTGGCCTGTATTGACAAAAAAGGACTATTTTTAGAGGATGCATCAAAGAATGAAAGCCAGAGAGCGTAACACTGGGGTTTCTTGTCCATCACAAGAGCAATAGAGACTAAATTCTAGTGATGACCTTATAAACGAGTCTTTTATGCTTTCCAAACAAATTTTGAGAGGTGTTTGCCATGCAAAAGTTGATTACTGGCTCAAAAATGTTCACAAATCGCTGTATTTGGGTTCCCAGACGTGTCTCAAAAAGCAAAACAATTGGATGTATAATTTCCTTAACACTTTCTTTTAGGTCTAACATGTTAACCTTGATGTAAAAATGCTTTGATCAGCCTAAAATGAGGCTGGTCTGTTGGCTGGTTTTAGAAAGCTTTTGAGCACTTTTCAGAAAAGGACAACATCTAACAAGTTACAATCACCACAAAAACAGCTCAGGTTGGTTTAAGAATCAGGGCAAAATGAAAAACAAAACTAAACACATTTAAAAATATATGTTTATAAAAATTTCAATGATTAAGGGTATTTAATTAATATGTGAATTCTTGCTTTCAGAACTGGTTTCAGAACAATTTGTGAAATTTTAAATATAGAAATTAGTATTTTATTATTTTAGGGCCACCTTTTCAAAATTATCTGCTTAAGAAATACCAATATGTGACCCTGGACCACAAAACCAGTCATAAGGGTCAATTTTTTGAAATTGAGATTTATACATCATCTGAAAGCTGAATAAATAAGTTTCCATTGACGTTTGGTTTATTAGTATAGGACAATATTTGGCCGAGATACAACTATTTGAAAATCTGGAATCTGAGGGTGCAAAAAAATCTAAATACAGAGAAAATCGCCTTTAAAGTTGTCCAGATGAAGTTCTTAGCTATGTATATTACTAATCAAAATGTATGTTTTGATATATTTACAGTAGGACATTTACAAAATATCTTCATTAAACATGATCTTTACTTAATATCCCAATGAGTTTTGGCATAAAAGAAAAATCAATACTTCTGACCCATACAATGTATTTTTGGCTATTGCTAGAAATATACCCGTGCTACTTAAGAGTGTTTTTGTGATCCAGGGTCACATATACTCTAAGAATATTTTACATTTTGGCAAATTTGTGATGAATTTGTACAATCTTATTTAAATATCTTTATTTTGTTCACTGAGGGTTATTTATAGTGGTGGGCCTTCATGCTTTTTAAAAACTGTATGTTTTCATACAAATCATATCATGAAATTGGGATGGAAGTACAATTTAAATACATAAATGATACACAATACTAAATATAAAAAATGTTCTTTCTCTTTCCCTTTAAAACTCTCATTTTTACTATAAACAGTAAGTGGCATTAGCTTTCAAATGGTCGAAATGTCATGTTCTGCTCGTCCTATAAAAGCTCACGCTGAGGCGTTCTGAGAAGAACAGTGTGACGTCTTTAAAGATTCACATGTACAGTCAGTGTCCCTTAATTTTCTGCTTCCACTTTAATCCTCCCTCAACAAACACAAATACAAATACAACCTAACAATGTCAAGGGGAGAGTTAGCAGTAAAGGCTAACAGTACAACTAGCAAAGTAACCAACTTTACTAAATTTCTTGAGTAGTGTTTTCAAAACATTGTGCTTGTAGTCCAATTCCACGTTAATTAATAAAAAAATAAAAACATTAGAGTGTGTTCAGTTTTTTTTTAGCTGTTTTAGTATACATTCATAAGATCAGTATCAGTTTCATATCCTATGTTTTCCTGAGATCTTTCGTTCATTCAAAGAGCTTAACCATTTTTGTAAAACCATATGGCTTTTATTCAATTATATAAACTGTAGAATTTGAAAGTTATAGTCCATATTTGAAAAATAGATCATCCCCTTAAATATTTTTAAAAAAAAGTACAGTAAGTAAAAAAGCTGTTCAAAAGTTTGGGATCAGTAAGATTTTTAATGTTTTTTAAAGATGTTTCTTATACTCATCAAGGCTGCATTTATTTGATCCAAAATACAGAAAAAAAATTAATTTTGTGAAATATTATTGAAAGTTAAACTAACAGTTTAATATTTTAATATACTTTAAAATATAATTTATTCCTGTGAAGCAAAGCTGAATTTTCAGCATCATTACTCCAGTCTTCAGTGTCACATGATCCTTCAGAAATCATTCTAATATGCTGATTCATAATTAATGTTGGAAACACTTGTGCTGCTTAATATTTTTTGGGACCTGTGGTAGTTTTTTCAGGATTCTTTGATAAATAAAAAGTTAAAAGTGTTTATTCAAAATAGAATTTTGGTGTTGCAATACACTACCATTCAAAAGCTTGGGGTCAGTACATTTTTTTCTTTCTTTTTTGCTTTTAAAGAAATTATTACTTCCCAAAAACTACTTTCATCATATTAGAATGATTTCTAAAGGATCGTGTGACACTGAAGACTGGAGTAATGGCTGAAGAAAATTCAGTGCTGTGTGAAATAAATTAATTATATTTTAAAGTATATTAAAAAAGGAAACCAATATTAGAAAATGCAATAATATTTCACAATATTACTGTATTTTTGATCAAATAAATACAGCCTTGATGAACATAAGAGACTCCATTAAAAACATTAAAAATCTTACTGATCCCAAACTTTTGAACAGCAGTGTAAAAGCTTCTGCCGCAACTTTTTAAATTCAAAGTTGCTTCTCCAACATTTTTTCTTCAGCATGACAGGCATTTAAACAGAACACTGAACAACAAAACAGAGCAGAAATCCTATTTAAACAGTCATTTTGCATAAATGATACACAAAAAGCTAAATAGCTAAATAGCTCATATGATCATTAGTGAAAGCAGTTTGACAATGTTAAATTGGACAATATTCAGGATTGAGAATGCTGTATGTTGAACTAAACCGTCAAGATTTTCCTTGCATACAAGGTTTCTGTGCATAAACCTATATAACCTCTGAACAGATGAGACACAAGGAAGCAGGCATAAACGTAGGACAACACTTCAAGCAGGCAGAATAAAAGCATATTTTTGTGCATTCTTTAAAGTTTCAGTTTTCATCATATTTTTGAAGTTATCTTTTTTCTGCATAAAAAACTTAATTTGCCTACATTTAAGTGATTTTGCACAAATACATCTGATTGGATAAAACATGCTCAAATACATGCACTTAAATGAGCTAAAATTGGCTGACTGAGACGAATTAGGCTCTAAATGACGCATCATTTATTTGTCACACAGTATAACACA
>NW_015662000.1:1395320-1397022 GCF_001515625.1 Sinocyclocheilus rhinocerous | reverse complement strand
AAGTTAAACTAGTTAAACTAACAGTTTAATATTTTAATATACTTTAAAATATAATTTATTCCTGTGAAGCATTTCAGCATCGGACCTGTGGTAGTTTTTTCAGGATTCTTTGATAAATAAAAAGTTAAAAGTGTTTATTCAAAATAGAATTTTGGTGTTGCAATACACTACCATTCAAAAGCTTGGGGTCAGTACATTTTTTTCTTTCTTTTTTGCTTTTAAAGAAATTATTACTTCCCAAAAACTACTTTCATCATATTAGAATGATTTCTAAAGGATCGTGTGACACTGAAGACTGGAGTAATGGCTGAAGAAAATTCAGTGCTGTGTCACAGAAATAAATTATATTTTAAAGTATATTAAAAAAGGAAACCAATATTAGAAAATGCAATAATATTTCACAATATTACTGTATTTTTGATCAAATAAATACAGCCTTGATGAACATAAGAGACTCCATTAAAAACATTAAAAATCTTACTGATCCCAAACTTTTGAACAGCAGTGTAAAAGCTTCTGCCGCAACTTTTTAAATTCAAAGTTGCTTCTCCAACATTTTTTCTTCAGCATGACAGGCATTTAAACAGAACACTGAACAACAAAACAGAGCAGAAATCCTATTTAAACAGTCATTTTGCATAAATGATACACAAAAAGCTAAATAGCTAAATAGCTCATATGATCATTAGTGAAAGCAGTTTGACAATGTTAAATTGGACAATATTCAGGATTGAGAATGCTGTATGTTGAACTAAACCGTCAAGATTTTCCTTGCATACAAGGTTTCTGTGCATAAACCTATATAACCTCTGAACAGATGAGACACAAGGAAGCAGGCATAAACGTAGGACAACACTTCAAGCAGGCAGAATAAAAGCATATTTTTGTGCATTCTTTAAAGTTTCAGTTTTCATCATATTTTTGAAGTTATCTTTTTTCTGCATAAAAAACTTAATTTGCCTACATTTAAGTGATTTTGCACAAATACATCTGATTGGATAAAACATGCTCAAATACATGCACTTAAATGAGCTAAAATTGGCTGACTGAGACGAATTAGGCTCTAAATGACGCATCATTTATTTGTCACACAGTATAACACATCTCACACTTTCACCATGGAGATACGGAAAATTTTTAGTGCCACCTACAAAAACAGAGGTTTTATGTCATGGTAAAATATCACCGCAGCATGCCGTGAGAATAACTGTTCCTGTGTCCATCTGTGCAGGGAATATAAATCCTCTTTCGTAAATGGCCTTCGCTTCTATTTCCAACCCAACACTCTCTCATTTCATATGTGTGACTCGCACACATTGAGACGGCTCCCATGTGTCTCAATTTCCCTCTTACAACTATAC
Organism: Sinocyclocheilus rhinocerous; assembly: GCF_001515625.1. Classification (NCBI taxonomy): domain Eukaryota; kingdom Metazoa; phylum Chordata; class Actinopteri; order Cypriniformes; family Cyprinidae; genus Sinocyclocheilus; species Sinocyclocheilus rhinocerous. The sequence continues at coordinate 1,395,661 of NW_015662000.1, read as the reverse complement.
TAATGTTTTCAGCCATGCACCCCGTCTACACAGGAATGGCTAATGCTTGCATGGTTTTCCTCTCTGCGGTCAGTCCCTGATGCTGGTCGATCTGACGGAGCTGGAGTAGAGGTATCCGAGAGCCATTATTCCACACGAATGAGCTTCACGACTTCCAACCTACAATCTCCATGTTTTTTGCTTTAGAGGTGGAGACAGATGAACTGCTGTACACAGCGACTTAAGAAGTGAGAGAATGGGCTTCTTGTCATGTACACAAATGCTGTATATGTGTAAATTTATGTGTGAGGCAGGGCTCAACAATAAGTGTTTTTTCTTTTCTTTTCTTTGCTTTGACCTGT
>NW_015662000.1:1391057-1394993 GCF_001515625.1 Sinocyclocheilus rhinocerous | reverse complement strand
ATTATTATTTATTTATTTTTGTAATCTTTTTTTATTTACTTAAAATAATGGATTATTTTATTATTAGTTCATTATTTAATGCTATTACAAGCTGGGAATAGAAACCAGCTGATTGTTCACTCTGGTTTATTACATTGTAAATAAATAAAATGAATGAATGAATGAATGAATGAATAAGTTCTTCTTTGATTTGAGTAGAACATTTTATTGTGTAAAAATAACAGATTATTATTATAATTTTTAATATTAAAATTGTAATTATTATTATTATTATTTTATACTGCTAAAGGCTGTCTGGAGGGAGTATGATCCAGCTGACTGTACACTGTATTTTTACACAGCAACTAACTATTGTTTAAATGAACATTTTTTTTTATTATTTAAAATTATTTAATTTTTTGTTATTAGTTTATTATTTTATACTGCTAAAGCTACTTAAAGGGAATACAGTCCGGCTGACTGTACACTGTCTTATTACACAGCAGCTTTTGAAATAAATAAATAAATAAATACATATTATTTTTATTTGAAAATATTTCTATTTACAATAACTGAATAATCTATTTGTATTTAAAATAACTGAATGACTGATTAAAAAAAAAAATATTATTAGTTTATTATTTTATACAGCCAAGAAAAATAGTCCATTACAATGCAGAAAACAATCAGTTATAGAAATAATAAATAATACCACAACAAAAAATAATTATTTAAATAATTGGATGAAATTGTTTGAAAATAATTGTGTAATGATTTATAATTTTATTTCCAGGTCAGCAAGCCATGCTTCCTGTTGAAGACTCACTTGACTTCCCCTCAGACAATATTTATTCTCTCCTTTGAGACACTGGGAGGCTGAGGGAAAAGCTAAAGAACAAAACAAAATGAGAGAGAGAGAGTAGGTGACAAGAGAGAGAGAGCGAGTAAGGGAGGGAGAGCGAGTAAAAGAGAGAGAGCGAATAAAAGCAAAAAGGAGACAAGCTGTCCTTTCATCTACCTGCGATGAAAAAAACACACACTAAATAGATTCTGTCCTTCAGAGGTCTTTATGGTAATAACTGAAATCTGACAGCAAAGCTATAAATGCCCCGCGTTAACCACAGTAATCACAAAAAATATTCACATTGACCGATCTTCTGTAAAAACACCCCACCGACAACTATTCTACGTCACCCCGCTGAGATGTTTATGGTAATTTATCTTATGGGATCGTAACACGGTTTCAGTCTGGAAGACAGTCCAGATCTATCATATGGTAAACACAGAGCAAAATGGCATATTACAGTATGTTATAAAACAGTGACCCACCTTCAAGGCCTTTATAAGTAACAGAGACAATCACTACTGTCGTGCAGAGGACTGCATGTGAACAACAATTTTGAGTTATATAACATCTCTTTATTTCCTGTTGGGGAAGTAATGGCATTATCCTCACAACAGCTCTACAATTTTTCACTTGAAGGACTGGATAAAGGAAAAGAAAGTAATATTATTTTCACTTGAAAAAGTGTGTGGCATTAGCTTCCAAATGGTTGAAATGTCAAGCTTTGCCCATCCTATAAAAGCTCTCAGTTACACAAACTCATGCTGAGGTGTTCTGAGAAGAACAGTGTGACATCTTTTAAAGATTCACACGAACAGAAGGAAGTCTTTCAGCGTCCCTTAATTTTCAGCTTTCCCTACAGATTTAATCCTCCCTCAACAAAGAAACACAAATACAACCTAAAAGTGTCAAGGGGAAAGTTAGCAGTAAAGGCTAACAGTGTAGTTGCATATCAATACAGTGAGATGTAACATATTTAAAGTAGCAAAACTTTACTACATTTTTAAGTAGTGTTTCCAAAATAGTGAAGTTTTTCCGGTAACAAGTCTAATTCATTCTAATGAATTGGTTCATTCAAACAGCTCATGTAAATGAACTGAATCAAAACCAGTGGTGTAATGTAACAAAGTAATAATACTTAAGGCAAACGCAAAAAAACATCATGATATTATCTGTCAGAAACATTATCATCGCTATCAAAAACAGTAGCATTTAACATTAGTACACAGATCTGTAGAACAAGTAGGTTACAGGATGAAATGAAATATGCAAACACTCCGTGGTGTAATGTAACGAAGTATTACAGTACTTAAGTATTTTTTGGGAGTATCTGTACTTTACTTGAGTTTTTATATTTCAGCCAACTTTTACTTTTACTCCATTACATTTCCTAATTAAAATGTATACTTTTACTCCGATACATTTCCCCGAAGCATATTCGTTACTTACTACAAAATAGTCAGAAAACAGAAAAACACAGACTGCAGTAAAGGATGTTTGACGAATCAGTGGTCTGGCGTTTGCAAGTTAGACTCCTAAAAACACCTTTGCTCATGTGCAAACAAGTGCGCACACAACCGCGGATGATTCATTTTCCACTCAAGTCGAGGGGTGTCCGATACAGCATCGTCTACGATAATATGGTAAGTGTTGTTGTAATGATGTGCGATCTGACATTATACGAGATCTAAATTTAGCGGGAACGGTCGGGTCGGGAATAAAATTATTCTAAGCGGACAGCGGGTGAACAAAGAGTGAATATATAGCGGGAGCGGGTGGGTGCGGAATAGAACCTTGCGGGAGCGGGACAAAAAAAAACAGTCCCGCGCAGACCTCTAACACAAAGAGCACCGATTTTCTGCGGATATCAGCATGATAACACATTTAATAATCATTTTATACAAGTTCAGTAAAGTTAGCAATAAGTCACTTACATTTTAGACATAATATGGCTTGTTTTTGCTCAATTTTGCCAACGAAAATAGTTCCAAACAAAGATCACAGCACTGTTTTGCGTCTCTGAGCAATGGTGTTTACTTATTGAATGAATCAGCTTTTTGAACGAACCGGTTGAATAAATGATTCAGTGATTCACTCATTAACACAGTCAAATGCTTCGTTCCTGAATGAATCAGCCATTTGAATGAATCATTGAATCTCGACTCACTCATTAACAGTCACTTGCTGTCGCCTACTGGCGGTTTTAATTTCACATTTTGACTATTTTTTCATGTTTTAAATCATTTCAAATATCAGTATTCAACGTTTTATGTTAAAAACAAAACATTATTTATGCATCTGTAACTGCAGGTTAAATGCATCCATGTCCCCTCTGAGATACATTAAACTGTGTAAATACACCTACATGCTATTTCAGATGCAGCTTCCAGAAACATTCTTATGTTGGAATGAAAGACACTAAGTACCGGATGAAGTGCTTCTTATTCTTACCCAAAAATACAAAATGGAAGAAAGAGTTAAAACTGAACACAATCTTGCTACTCAAGCTGTGTATGAACATTTTTTTATATATATATTTATTTGCTTCTTTTACATTTTGCATTTACTTGTACTTTTACTTTCAATACTTAAGTACATTTAAGATTAAAAAAATACTTTTCGTACTTAAGTACAATAAATATCACATACTTTAAGACTTTTACTCAAGTAATATTCTAAACCGTGACTTCAACTTCTACCAAAGTCATTTTCTGGTAAGATATCTGTACTTTTACTTGAGTATGGCTTTCAGGTACTTTATACACCACTGAGTATACCATAGAAACATGTGGGAAAATAATCTACAAATACTGAAGCAGCAAGCTTTGCAAAACACAAAATTTGTCACTGCCAAAACTTTTGGCCATGACTGTATATAATTATGGCATGCATAAATACATTAATTTTCAATCAAGAATATAAACATCCTACGCAAATTACCTTAGCATTGTCTCAGCTACAGCAGAGACTATGGCCTGAATGGGAAAAAAAGACTGTTTTTGTGCTTACGTTTATGGTAGGCATGTGATGGTATAAAGTTTTGGTTACACTTAATTTCAAGTGTCCTTGTTACAGTGTAATTATACATTTAAGTACTGAGTAATATTAATTAA
>NW_015662000.1:1390103-1390963 GCF_001515625.1 Sinocyclocheilus rhinocerous | reverse complement strand
ATATATATATATATATATATATATATACTGTATATTATTATTGTGATGGGGGGCCCTGCAGTAAGTCATAGCCCCGGGGCCCAGTGCGGTCTTAATGCGGCCCTGGATACATAAACTGTGTAAATACATCTAAATGGTATTTAAGATGTAGATTCCAGAAATGTTTTCTTATGTTGGAATGAAAGACACTAAGTACCAGATGAAGTGCTTCTTATTCTTACCCAAAAATACAAAATGGAAGAAAGAGTTAAAACTGAACACAGTCTTGCTACTCAAGCTGTGTATGAACTTTAAAAAAAAATTTATTTGCTTCTTTTCAATTTTGCATGTACTTGTACTTTTATTTTCAATACTTAAGTACGTTTAAGATTTAAAAAATACTTTTCGTACTTAAGTACAATAAATATCACATACTTTAAGACTTTTACTCAAGTAATATTCTAAACGGTGACTTCAACTTCTACCAAAGTCAGTTTCTTGTAAGATATCTGTACTTTTACTTGAGTATGGTTTTCAGGTACTTTATACACCACTGATCAAAACAAATGACTGATGGATTCAAGCTTTAGGTATTTTTTAAGCAGAATATTTAGTTACATGCTACTTTGTTATATGACGTTTTTATATATTTACTATAATAAATTTAGTTATATAAACTTGAGTGTATCCTAGTTTAGTTGTTTTAGTGAACATTTATGATTTAAATTTTTATTCTATTATCCTGTGTTATCCTAAGATCTTTCATTCATTAAAAGAGGTTAAAGGGATACTTCACCCAAAAATGAAAATTCTGTCATTAATTACTCACCCTCATGTCGTTCCAAACCCGTAAGACCTTTGTTCATCTTCGGAACACAAAT
>NW_015662000.1:1387289-1390013 GCF_001515625.1 Sinocyclocheilus rhinocerous | reverse complement strand
GATCAAGGTCCAGAAACGTAGTAAGGACATTGTTAAAATAATCCATGTGATCAGTGGTTCAACCGTAATTTTACGAAGCTACGAGAATACTTTTTGTGTGCAAAGAAAACAAAAATAACGACTTTATTCAACAATTTGTCTCCTTCGCGTCACCCTGGCGCCATTTTGGAGAGTATCCCATAATGGGATAAGGATCCCACGTTTCTGGACCTTGATCGTGTTAGGATCCTTGCTGTCTATGTTGGGTCAGAGAGCTCTCGGAATCTTAATTTGTGTTCCGAAGATGAACGAAGGTCTTGCAGGTTTGGAACAACATGAGGGTGAGTAATTAATGACAGAATTTTCATTTTTGGGTGAACTATCCCGTTTACTGTTTTTGTAAAAATTGGCACCAGCACCACACAAGACCTGTACTTCATTTTACATGTCATACAGTTTAGTGTTTACAAACATGATGCAGGGTAACAACTCAATGCATGACGTAGCCTATAAAATGCAGTTAAGCGCCCTTAAAATTGAAGGCATTGGGGCAAAAATGCCCCTGTATGAATTTTGTCTCATATTTATATTAAATGATAAGCGATATCACACAAGCAGTGAGAGCAATATCACACCAGTGCTGTTTTCTGTCCTGTTTCTGATTAGTTTCTGAATTAATCCGTTTTGAACGAATCGGGCGAACCAATGATTCAATGACCCATTCATAAAGAGAGACATTTACTTAATTCCTGAATTATTCAGCAGTTTGAACAAATGAATGATGAATTTGACTCAATTATTTACTCATAAGAAATTTACTGGCAGTTTTAGTTTCTTATTTTGCAAACCTTTCACTAAAAAAATGAATAATAATAAAAAAAAAAAAGATAGTTAACCCAAAAAGAAAAATTTGTCATCATTTACGCACCCTCATGTCGTTTCAAACCTCTATCACTTACAATTCTTTATGAAACATAACAGAAAATAATGAAGAATGTTGGTCACCAGAAGAAAAAGAAGACTGTTGGTAATCAAGCTGTTTTGGTTAACAATGACTTTCTTGTATGAACAAAAATTACTGAGAGGTTTCTCAAATTATCTTCTTTTATGTTCTATAGTTCATATTAGGCTAGCCTAAACGTTTATGTATAATACATTTTATGTTGAATGAAATAAAATATTTCTTTCTAAAGCTATTTTTAAAAAAAATATTTACTCTATACTTTTCTCATTTAACTCAATAACGGCTTTAAGTTATCTTTTGGGGGAATTTTCACAGCCAAATTTAATTTGTGATTAATTAGATCAATTAATTAATCACCACATCATGCAATTAACTGGATTAAAAATTTGAATCGACTGACAGCCCTAATATATGTAATAAGTATATTTAATAAGTATATTAAAACAGTTTTGGGTCAGTAAGATTTCAGTTAAAAAGGGTTTAAAAGGGTTGCTGTTTTTACTTTATTTTGTGTATCTTTGCAAGCTATAGTAGCTTCAAAAAAGTATTTTTCAGTATGAAAAGCAGTTAAAAAACAAAACAGTGACAAAATGTAAAGCAAACTCATTATCTGCCATGGGACTTGAAAACGCAAAATGCAGTCGCTTAATTTTAATGATCTGAGGTGCATCAGCGTCAGCTATCTTCAAAGACTCATCAAAGTGAATTTGAACAGTACATGCAGCATTACATGACTGAGCTGTATAAATTTTTATAGGTCTCTTCAGGTGCTAGCGAGACTCCCTTTAAGTGCTCTACGAAATTCTTGTCAAAAATCAAAATGCTGTTGTGATTACCCTCTCGAAATGCGGCTCCTTCCCTGGCCTGATGACTAACTTTAATATTTGGCCTTGATATCAACCCCTACAGCAATATCAAGGGAGCAGAATAGTAATGGGCCGTAAAGTCATCCCATTCTGCTGCTATTACCAAAAATGAGAGTCTGAGGTCCTAAATCACGCAGGGCCACAGTGGGTGTCCATTAAACAGGCTTTAATGAATTACCCATAACCTCTGGGAAGACACTGCCTTCAATGACATCTCTCACACAAAGTGTGCTTTTCAACGGACACTAAAATCGTATCCAGCAAAGCAGCAGGAGCCTTGACCATCTGAGCTGAAGGGTCTCTACAGCATCACTTTGTGTTGGATGTGTCGTAATCTGAGGTTAGCAGGGCTTCTGTTGCAAGTGCCATCATCTGTAGAGGTGCTTCTGAAGATGAGGGAAGCAATATCCCGGCTTGTGCTACAAAAACTGAATCGAAAAGTTTGAATGTGCCCCGCTATGAGGTTCTAACCCCGAAGTCCACTAGAGAACAAGACTAGAGCTAAAAGCTCTGAATGAATCACTCAGCCATGGCAGAAACACCCCCGTTGTGCAAGAAACGCTTCTGTTCTCTTGTCAAACGAAATCTCTATATATTATTTTTTTTTAAATCTTGCTTTCAAAACAATTCTTCATATGTGGATCTTGCAAGTAGTTAAGGATTTCATTAAACTGATCAGTTTTTAGTAACTATTCAACAGCCTTTTCAAATTAATTAATACAGGCTTGTTCACATTAAGAAAGATAACTACCATAATAACTATATAACTATATTAGCATACACACCAACAGACAATAACAGTCTGTTTATATATATATATATATATATATATATATACATATACAGTGCCATGAAAAGGTTTTTGCCCCCTTCCTGTTTTTTTTTTTTTGTTGCATATTTGTGTCACATTTAAAA